>NW_026695371.1:0-133408 GCF_029851405.1 Lichtheimia ornata
TCACACAAGATTACATCGGTTGAGCTACATCGAGCGTGCTTGATGTCGAGAGTGATGTAATCTCTCTTTGACCGCAGCTCAGTCAAATCAGCTCGGATCAACCTACTTTAATCATGGAAATGAATGTCTAGAGCAGGGGCATCGTTCCCATGCAGTGGATCTCGCAACAATGATGAATGGATAAAAGTGGCCGTTAGCTAGCAATACATGCCTGTTCCTAGATGATCCATAAAGTAATTATACATTGACCCTTTCATTCATGCAAACGTAGCTGTGTTACACAACACGACCCTCTGCATCTTTTGCTCTGCCAGGGTCCACCTACTTTACATTAAACAAAGACCACTTCTCATATAGCATCACGCTTACAAACATAAAGGTGCCTGTATCTCCAAACTTTACAATGAAGCGTGGGGTTTTTATTACAGCAATGGGCTCTGCTTGGCCAACAGCACCTTGTGTGAAAGTTTCACGTTCAATGTCGCAACTAGCCCAAAAAAGATCTTTTTGGTCGTCGTCGTCGAAGAGGTCGACCCCCAGATCCAGTTTGGCTGGTAGCGACATTGCGAAATCTGGGATTGCCCACGATGAACTTCATACTTTGACACAAGATTCCTTTGACCCCGACGAGCACGTTGATCTATTAAAGAGCCCACGTTTGATTGTAAAGTTTGGAGATACAGGCACCTTTATGTTTTACATATGCTGTAAGGGTGATGCTATATGAAAAGTGGTCTTTGTTTTAATGTAAAGTAGTATGACTATAATAGAGCAAAAGATGCAGAGGGCGTGTTTGTGTAACTTGAGTCATTCAGCACAGGCGATGCATGATTCTTGTACACTATTTAGGAATAGTTCAAAATGCCAGCTAATAACCTAGTCCTCCCCATTCTCCATTGTTGCCCACGCCCATCCTTCAACTTTCATGATTCGAGCTAACCTGGTGGTAAGGTAATGGCTGTTGTTGGATCATCATTATCATGTAAAGTGTAAAATGGCACACACCCTTTTGCTATACGTGAGGATCTTCATTTCTTTTATTTACGTGTACCTATTGTCTATCGTGAGGGTGATGATGATGATGATGATGGGGATGGATGGTGTGTATAGGGTAATTGAGTGGCCTCAGTGTAATAGCAGTAGGGGATTTAAACTTGGGGGACAGCAGCTCCACGACTTGAGACAGCGCTTCTCTTCTTTTTCTCCCTCCTCTCCTTATTCCATTCACGACGTCTCGATCAAGGTAATGTATTATCAAAGAGTGCTCTTGTTGACTGTGAGGTGTTAATGTAGTTCTGAACATGCATTGTCAGGGAGAGTGAGTGTGTCCAAGTGCTGAGGAATGAGCGTGGTAGCCATGGCGATATCGTAGCTGCAACAGGTACATTCAAAGCCCCAATGTAGCAGAAGAGTGTTCCATTGACGTGCTAGCTTGTATAGACGGCGAGATTCATTCGCAAAGACGTTGGCTCAATCGGCTTTTTGTTTCGGCTCGACAACACCACACCACGGTTTCCAGTAGCCAACAACAACGACGGGGTCCTTATGTATATGCAAGAGGCAGGTGAAGAGAAAACAATGAAAAGGTCGTTTATTGTGTCTGCGTATGGTCAGGGAATGCAGCCTTGGGCATCATCATCTTTTGGGTTCGACTCCCAACCTGTACCTTTTTGGTCGTTTGACAACAGTGCTCTTCATGCTAGGCTGGTGTTTACCCTTCGAGGATTGCAAAGACGGTAGGGATATCATTTGGAGAGGATAAATGAGAGCAACCGTGGGCCTCTGATGAGTGCTATGAAAGTGATGACATTGGGGGTGGTTTGATTATGATGCGATTCCTGAAGACGTGTTTTCTTTTATTTATAGAGACGATGACGACAACTACAGTGAGGTTCACAACGACATCTATAACAACAATGACACAAGCAAGCGTGGTTTACCTTTCTCTTGGCAATATGATGATTACTTGGTGACGGATCCCTCCTTACACCTCGCTGATACTTGAAAGGACACATGCAAGGTCCTATTCTTTTTCATTTGTGCCTTGAAAGATGCTCATTACCACGGCGACCACGATGGATGAAGACAACCATGGCAAAGTAGCTAGAAGAAAGCACCGTTTACTATCTACTTGGACTTTTGCTTACTCCCTTCTTGCTTGCTTGTTGATGATTAATGGAGCTTATTATGTCAAGTAGTAATAAATGCGGCTCAGTTATCAGTCTTGTAAGAAGCATATGCCTCCTTTTCTAATGCAGAATAGAGTGAGTTAGCCTTACGAGAAAAAAGCGATGCTCTATGACCTTTCAAGACAAGCGACCAATTGCTGTGGATTTGTCCTTGGACAATACTGGATCGCAGTAGCCAGTTTTGTCGTAATAAAGAGAAGATAGTACCAATGGATGTTCCTGTACGTGTCATTGAATGTTCAAGTTGAGTGGATTATAGCTTCATATAATGATGACTCTAATGAGTGAGATTTGAGGAGTAAGGTTGAAAGAACAGAGGGTAAATAACATATTAGATATCGAGCTAGTAGCAGATGTAAAGAGGGTGATGATGATGCAAGGACCATAATGGATACATCAAAGTGGAAAAGTCTGCACTCTAACAACAAAGGGTGGCCACTATGGATAATGTAGGATGCAACAGGACCACCCATTGCTTTGAGAATAGATGTTTGATGATGGGATGGTCTTGCATGATGCACCAAAGAAGGATGGACAGGATCCAATCATGCGCAAAAATGTAGCCCACTTTCCTTCCCAAACCTTTCCTACGCTAGATACCCCATTCCCTTGATGCAAAACAACTCCATTCAAATACTAAAAAGCTGACGAAAAGAAGAAAATCCAAATAAAAAATTTCTTTTCTCATCACAATGATGAGAAAAAGGAATGCTCTCTAGCGGGCTCGAACCGCTGACCTTCAGATTATGAGACTGACGCTCTGCCGACTGAGCTAAGAAAGCTTCTTGATTGTTTGAGGGCTTGGTGAATGACAGACCAAAAAATTCCCTGATAAGGTAAAGAAACAAGTGCAAAAAGAACAACTTTAGAGTACTTTTACTAGTATCTACGTGCAGCGGAGTATGTGGTCATTTCAATGATGAAAACGCGAAAAGCAGATGGGAAGTGTGGAAAAAGTAATTTGGGGATGAAGGAGGGATGGGGTAACATGCATAGGCATCCCAATTACGCTGGGAGCGGGAAATCGAAACGCCGCTCAAATACAGAAGCCTTGACTGTTATGCTTTGCTCCTCGTTGCTATGCTACGTGACAACCGTATTCAAGTTGTTGGTGGTGGCTCAAAGAGGTACAATGCCATGGCTTGCGCTCACTTGGATACTTTCTAATAATACATCAACACGCCACATCGTTATTGCAATACATGCAGCATCCAAAGAATACAATACAATCCTTGTTCCCATCATCCACATCACATTGCTACTTTTTGCAGACGTCCAACAATAAACTAAGGGCCTTTATTAATACCAATTGTAAAATTCATCATTATCCACCATCATGGGGGTGTCGTCCGATGCGACGTTTTCTTCTTTTTTCCAAGATTCGGTCATTCATTTACGATAGCTTAACGAGGATAATGGGATGTTAATAACAATGTCATCTTCATCGAATGCGTTCAATATCCCTCTGGCGCTCCTACCACTTTCTCAACAAAGTACACGATGCAACGCCTGACAAGTAGATAGATATCCCTCACACTTGGATACAAATATTCAACAATGACCTCATCCATAATACGAAATCACCGTATCCCCCAAAAGGTACAGAGAACAATGAGAAGAATGTTTATCATGGGTTGACAGATGTATGTACACAAAGAGGATGGCTTAATGATCACGACTAGCGGTTCTCATGTAACCGGCACGTTCCTGTTGAAATCATCATCCATTAGCATCCCACATTACCCCATTTATCAACCCTGTTTCCACATACCGAGCGCCAGCGCTTGTAATATGGTTTCAATGCAGCAGAGACGACCAGCCCACCTGTGAGAACAAGAAAGGTACATACTATAGCTTCATCCTTGTATGAATCACGCGCTAATAGAGAGTATCTCGTTAGTTGTGTGCATTCTTTTGATACCATGTAACCCAACACATACCAAAGCATGACGTTCTAAAGTCGTTACTTGGACACGTCTCATCGGCGATACCATCGCACAAGCCGTCTTGTACATTGTCGAGGCAGAATTGCTTGGTGCAGTTGCTGCAGGGTTTGGAATCGAGTACAGGGACTTCAAAAATGGTGCTGTTGGAACCGCAAAAGCATTTACAAAAGAATATGGGATTGGCTGCTTGACATTGGAGTATACACCATGCTGATAATAGAACCCAATAGATGAATGGTGTCGATGGCATTGAAAGAAGAAGGATAAAGGTATTGTTGGTGGTGGTAGTAGTGGTACAACTTGCAACTCACGCCGCCCGCTTAATCTCACGCCCGCTCAATGGCTCTTTTGGAATCCACCCACTGCTCACGATTTCCATGACAACATTTCATCAAGGATATATAAAAGATCATTTAATGAAAGAGTATGGATCTATAATTTAAGAAAGAGTATGGATCTATAATTTAAGAACTGACATGCGCCTCAAGAGTGTACAAGTGGTGTCGCTGTAATAGCGAAATACTGTGCGATAAGTGTTTGTCAATTTTTCGACTGGATCTGGGTATAGGGATGCTGTTTCAGCCAAACATTGGCAAAGGTCGTCAAAGTACTCCATGGAAGGAGGAAGCACCCATTCAAGTATCAAGGTCTCAATATTAAGTAATCCTTCAACCAGTGCCTGAATACTGTCAATTGGAAGCATGCCATCCACATAGGCAAGGTCAAGGTGGCGTACATGTTTCAGGCCAAGACTTGTCAAGGTATCAATGTCTTCTTGTAGCAGCAAGGAATCTTGAATGGCGGCACATAGTGAAAGATAAGGTCTCGTATGAAGGGCAAGGCGAGTGCATCCAGGAAAGGGATAAAGAAGGGCGTAAAGCAAAGAGGAGTTGCCAGGTCGATAATGAAAGAGTTTGACAGCACCAGTGAAGCAGGCCCCTCCTCCAGTGACCATGGCCTTGTTTGGACTACAAATGGCACCATCGGTCACAGCATCAAACTCCAGTGTGATGCTGCATATGTTTGGGAATTGAGTAAACATGACAGCCACAACCACATCAATGTGCCGACGAGGGTTCTTTTTAAAAGAAGAAGCATCGTCTCCTAGTAAATCCCATCCTGAAAAGATGTGGTCGAGCATAGCAAACTTGGCAAGCGTACGTTCCGAGCCTTGGCTAATGTTGATTTTACGAACATGTCTTCGAGCACGATCAAGCCATAGTGGGTTGGCAACCAGCTTGGATAGAATGTTAAAGAGAGCATTGGGTTCGACGAGAGAAAGGTCTTGGTATATCATGGGTAGTATGGCATTGTAACAGTGGTGGCATGTTTGGGCCAAGGCGCCTAGTGTGCTAGGTGGAAGAAATAATGCAATACCCCACAATAGTTCTGCAGGGAGATGATCAAACATGTGAGAAAGAGATATATGTACGTGGAAAACAAAGCAAAGAATAGGCTTTAATTTATTGATCCAGTTTAGAGTCAGGAACAACCGAACATCTGAAACAACAGCAATTAATTGGATTCAAACGAGGGAACGAATTACATTGAAAGAAAAAAGTAAGCTGTACGTGATAATTACAAACGACATTCAAAAGGTCGAATATCCATTGGGTCAAGTAATTCAGTAGCTTCAAGAGCATCCCAAATAGTACGAGCATATACAAATGTCAAATCATGCTTGATTTCTTTTGGTATATCCTTCTCCACATCTCGTCGGTTTCGGACTGGAAGAATGATCTTGCGTATGCCCGCTCGATGAGCTGAAATCACCTTTTCCTTGATACCTCCCACTGGTTGCACTTGCCCACGTAAGCTAATTTCACCCGTCATGGCCGTCGTCTTGGATACAGTCTTGTTTAATAGTAATGAAACAATGGAAACTGCCATGGTGATTCCAGCCGATGGACCATCCTTGGGTACGGCCCCATTTGGCATGTGAATGTGCAAGTCGGTATCAGCCAAAAGTTCCTGCTTTGGTGAGCCCGTCACTTTTAAAGTATATGCATTGGCCTTGACCCAAGATGCAGCAATGTAAGCAGATTCCTTGATCACATCACCCAATGATCCTAGACCATAAAAATACATGAACCCATGTACTCATCATACGTTGGTGACATGTTTACCTGTCAAAGTCAATCGTCCTTTGCCTGGCATCATGGTGGTCTCAATGCGAAGTACATCCCCAACTCCACTTTGTGCATAGGCAAGGCCTGAGACAACACCAGAAACAGCATGCTCACCATGCACCGTCTCACGTTCAAAATAAGCCGGCTTAATGAGGAGACGTATTGTTAGCCAAATCCCATCCTCTCCCATTGATTGATAGCATTGCTACTTACTCCAAGAATATCCTGCACATCTTTCTTTCCAATGATACTTTTGAATCCTTCCGTGTCGCCTTTTGATTCGAGCATGTTGGCGTACTCATGGCATTTGAAACGACATATACTGGCAAGGCATCGATCAAGATTTCGTACGCCACTTTCTTGTGTAAATCCTTCACAAATGTATTGCAATACGGTGTCGTCAATAGAGAGATCAACATTCTCAAGACCATGTGCCTTGATTTGCTTTTGCCACAAGTAGGATCGAGCAATGTGGATCTTTTCATTGGACGTGTAACCTTGAAGCTGCACAACCTCCATACGATCAAGCAAAGGGCCTGGGATAGAATCCATCGAGTTTGCTGTGGCAATAAAGAGTACTTTGGATAAATCGAAAGGGATGTTCATGAAATGATCCATAAATGTTGAACTTTGTGCGGGGTCAAGCACTTCGAGCATGGCAGCAGCTGTTTAAAGTCATTATCAGAAAATGGGATGACTCGATAGTGTAGCCAACAAGATACTTGCCTGGATCACCCTGAGCCGAGTTTTGAACCATTTTGTCAATCTCATCTAAAAAAGTTGTGTCGGTGTAACCATAGTCATGCATGCACCACGCATGAATTGCTCCCCCTGTATTTACCTAACAAGACGACGGGGTTCTTGACACCACACTTCCGCATCCCATTAATGAGTAATCCAGGCATGGCCGCCACATAGGTTCGACGATGTCCACGAATATCCGCTTCATCACGAATGCTGCCCAATGAAATACGATGAAACTTGCGTTGCAAGGCTGTAGCAATCGACTTTGCTAATGTTGTCTTGCCCACACCAGGCTATTCTAATCCATTAAGTAACGATCCTTTTACCACTCATTCCTATCTTACCGGTCCAACAAAGCAAAGAATAGGTGGGCTGAGATCGCGTTTGACCTTGATGACAGAAAGATATTCCAAGATGCGACGCTTGACATGTTCTAGGCTATTGCATAAATGTTTGTGTATGAGTATCTTCATCATACGGCACCCCTATTGACGATCCTTACCCGTAATGATCCTCATCAAGCCGATCTCGTGCCACTGCGATATTGACAATTTGCTCCTCTTCCATGTGCATATCATTCCACGGCAATGTGGCAACCACCTCAAGGTATGATCTCAAAACGCCCGATTCAGGTGATGAAGGAGTGAGTTTACGGAGGCGTTTAATATCCCTGCTAACACTGGTCCTTGCTTCGCGTGGCAAATTGGCATTATTGAGTTGCTCCACAAGTTCAGCCAATTCCTCATCATCATCATCCGATGGCATAGCTACCGAGAAGACATCACCATCCATATCTGTTGCTGGATCCCCAGACGCCTTTTTGTTGTTGTTATTGTAACGGATGGGTCGTGCTGTTAATGTATTAAACTAAGGAAGGGTAATGATGTTGAGCTTTACATTCCTTTTTTGGGTCACCCTGATGATACTATACCTGGTGTCGTAAATAAAACTCGCGTCTTTTCTTATCAAGTTCTTCTTGAATATGGTATTCTTGTTCTCTCAAGGCCTAAATTTAGGTGATTACACAAGGGAGAGAGTGTGTAAGATAATATGGTTTTCATGCATGGAAGGTTCCCACTTTTTACCTGCAGCTGGCAGCTGACTGCTGCCACACCCACTTGCAAGCGGGATACCAGATCTGTTTGTTCCAATGCACGTAGCTTCTCTTGCATGGTTGATCCAGCGATACACAAAAGCCAATCTACCATTCTTGACACTGATCCATATGTAGTGGCGCGCTGTAATTCTCCCAACACTGCATCAGGGACACCAATGTCACGCATCCGAGATAGATACTCTTGACACAGCTTGCGTAAATTCTTGGCTTGTGGATGATCATTCTCTTCCTCTTGTAATGAAGGGTGATGCTTTAGCGTTGCTTCAAATGCATGTCCATCGATGGTAGTGATATCTTGAATGTGGGATCGACATATGCCTTTGACGCGTACGGATAGTGTATGGGGGAGCGTGTTGTCAACAGCAAGGATCTCAGCGGTGCATCCAAAATGAAAGAGTTGAGAGAGATCGAGTGTTGTGGCAGGCATCATTTGCAAGGAAGAACCAGTGCTTGTGGTGGTCGTGTTGGATGTTGTTGACTTTGTGGGATCCAAAGGCACACAGACGATGTAAGAGCCTTTACCAGTAGCAGCCAAATTGGATGAGATACGATGAGCATCCTCTTGACTTAACATGAGATCTGTTACAATGGATGGTAATAGTACAGAGTCGAATAATGGAAGAATGGGTAGATTGGATGGGAGGGTCGTCATCATGTCGTGGTTGTGTGTAAAGTGTAAAAAGTGAATGCATGAGAGCAGCTCCTTGGGCGTGGTTTATATACGATGTAATCAAGGGGTGTGTGCGGTGGTGGGTGGGTGGTGTCTCTTTCAAAAACATTTAAATGAATCAGCAGCCTTGGCACACATGCGTGATGATATGCAATGTTCTGCTGCTGCTGTGTTGTTTATATTCTCCTTATATCCTCTTCATTCCCCCATTTCCACAACAGCAACCCCTGAGCCGATGGTTTGGACAGAGAAAGAAAGTGCCCCCATTTCATGATGCCAATCAACCAGTAAATTGGTTCACATACGCACGTTTGTTTGAATGTTGGTCATGTTTGTCAATAAAAGAGAGGGGAGAGAGAGAGATGTACTCTGCAAAACAATGCATTGGCGGGGAATTGTGTATCTCGTGACAGGTGCTACAGTACTCCAACCGTATCTTGCCTTTGCGCATATCCATCTTTTGTTGTATTATGGGTCGACACGACGACTCTTCGCCTGATAGTCGCTCTCCTTCTCGAGACAGGTCGAGAACCTCACGCCACCGCTCATCCGATCGCCATCGCTCACGTAGATCCGTTTCACCTCGTCCAAGTCGTCGTAGTCGTCACCACCACCATGACGATTCTGAAGCCGATTCCGATCGAGAATACAGACGTCGACATCGTCACCGTAGTGAAAGGTACATTGTCGGTATTGGTTGAATGGTCATGTTCTCATGCATTGAGGGTAACAGGAAGCGTCGGCGTTCAGTGTCATCTGATAGCAGCGCATATTCTTCCTCGTCCGATGAAGACGATCGACGTAGACGACACAAGAAATCCAAAAAGAGTAAAAAGAGCAAGGTGAGAGGGTCGCTGGGGGATGATGCATCGGTTGAAAGTGTGTGTGTGAGAGAGAGACGCTCATTGTTTGATTCTTTTAGAAAAAGTCCAAAAAGAAAAAGAAAAGCAAGCATTCTGTGGGTGATAAATGGGGCAAGTATGGTATCATTCATGAATCAGAGTAAGTCAATGTGTAGCCATAGTAAAGTCCACTATGCTCATCGTGTTTCCTTCCATAGTATCTTCACCAAGGAAGCGGTAAGCAAGGATAATAGACAAATCCATCTCAACCTCTCATGATTCTTATAGGAATTTGAAGCATGGCTTGTCGAAGTGAAGAAGGCTGACATCTTGACCATTCCTAATTCAAAGCGCAAGGAAATGTTTATCGATTTCATGGATGGTAAGTATCTCTCCCAAATGGCATTTAATGATGATGGGCTAATTGATCCAATAGATTACAATACGGCAACCATGCCACATGAAAAGTAAGGATAGGATGGATCGACCATGGAAATGGGTCATTGATTGAATGATGGAATAGGTATTACAATCTTTCACGCTGGGAAGCTCGTCAACAAGCCATTCGTATGGGCGAAGCACCTCCACCTATTGCTGAAGGCACCGTCAACTTGAAAAAGGACGAGGAACAATTAAGGTAAAAGTGAGAGAGCAAGGTGGATCGTTTATCAATAACACGTGATTGGATGCATAGATTGCAACATCGACAAGCAGCTCGAGCTGCAGCATCGAGACAACCCGCCTTGTCATTATCCAAGGACCAATTGGACGAGCTCACCAAAGTCAACCGAGAACGTGTTCAAGCTGACAGATTGCGTAAAATGGGTCTTACCCCGAAGGAAGGAATGGGTGTGCGTTATGAATACGAGCCTTTGTAACTTAAAAAATCTTGTATAAATTCTCATTCGAAATACAATGAAGACTTTAAGACAATTCACAAATGATGATATTGTTGTTGATGAATGCATAAAGGAAAATGAAAGGGGAAAATGCACAGTATTCTACGATAGACATCCTACAACAAAAAGGCACCAGTAAAAGCGGCAACCGGGGATCCGGTCACACGTGGTATACTCCATCCAACAGCCGACATCTCTTCTGCTGATCCAGCAACGTCAACGTGCGTATAACCAATAGGCTCCTTACTATCCAAACCATGCTTGTCAAGACCCGATGCAATAAGCATGAAACCAGCAGGGTACTGATGGCCACGGTTCGTCATTGTGCTAGGCTTGTCATTGGCTTGAACAACATCCTCGGCAGATCGGCCAGGTTGTACCACTTCGACATCCTCACGACGCAAAGTCGATACCTCGAAAGGATCAGCCAATGTATGACCAGCATCAAAGATACGCTTGCTAATCTTGTTTCGTCGTGCAAAGCCATTGTCAAGGGCAATACCATAGCCATCATAGGCACGAAGAGCATGGCCAGTAAGGGTGGCAACCGTAAAGAGGAAGCTGGGTGCCTTTGAAGAAGGAGTGTTTGCTTGTTTATCTTGAACGACTTGTTCCTTGAATTGACACAAAAGATCGGTCATCACCATACGGCCCTCAGCATCCGTGTTACCAACCAAGACTATACAACCGAACCTTATAAGTACTTTTCCTTTGTGAATAAACCAAATTCAAGGCATACCTCGGGTGCCGTTACGCGAATAAATGACCTCATCACTGACATAAGAGTCGGCGCCAACCGAGTTGCGTACAAGAGAGAGACCAGCACGAACATTGACATTTTCAGGAGCCAACATGCTTACAGTCTTCATGAAACCAGCCACAGCAGCAGCACCGCACTTGTCACGGGACATACCTAATCGATCATACATGTCAATCACACCATCCATCCTACGTTGTCAAATCTCTTTTTGCTTACCCCGCATATGACCACTGCACTTGATATCAGCTCCACCAGTATCGTAGGTGACACCCTTACCAACAAAGTAGAGGCTATAGGATCCACTTGTCAGCATGTCACATGTATTGTAATCATCACCACTACTCACTTTTCCTTGACCTTGCTTTGATCGGCAGACTTGTATTCGAGATGGACGATACGAGGATGATGGCGAGCAACTATAAAATAAAATGCATGTCAAAACCACAACTTACTCACAAAAACCCTTCATCACGATAGCTTACCTGCCAAACTAGCGCGAGTAACAGCATGTGCCAAAGGATATTCCTTTTTGATAGTATCGACATCATCGACCACGGTCATCTTGATGCGAGAATCGTCACCAAAGACTTCGTTCAAGTACTTGACAACATTGATTGGCGACATACGCTCGGGATCAGGGGAACCGATATCTATCATAGACATCCATTAACATTTTATCCTTTCCCCCCACCTCATCTTGTATTTATCCCATTACCTTTAGAGATACGACGACCCATTTCAATAGCAGACACCTGACGAATGACATTGTCAACCTGAGCCTCATTCAAAGAAGTAGCTGCGATGAAACCCAACTTGCTAAAGACAGCGATGGGCTTGTTGACACGAGTAGCATGTTCACGAACGTCAATGGGTTCATAGCTGGCCTCCATCATGCCCAACATGGTAACTTCCAAGAATTGCTTATAATCATCGGCATCCTCAAAGGTCCAAGCAAGGTTGGCAGCATTGGCAGGAGCATCGGCAAAGTACACCAAGGGAGAAGACATACCAGCCTTCAAAGCACGTTGACCAGCAGCAAAAGCAGCATCTAATAATACCTATGTATAAGTCTCTCTCCCACACTACTCTTTGTTTTGGGGCGGGGGAGGAATCACTTACCCTTGAAACGACGCACATCGTCAAAGTCATTGTTAATGGAACCCAAAGGAGCCAAGAGAACACGTTCGCTGGGGATCTTGGATTCAGGAACAACCAATTGCAAGGCATCGCCAAATGCAGCATCGGCAGCAAGGTGGGCTTTGACACAAGGAACAACGCTTTCAAGACTCTTTTTGTCGGCGAAAAAGATCACGGTGCCATCATATTGAGAGCCGATATCGCTAAGGAGCTTGGCAGGTTCAGAGCCGGTGTGAATGGCGAGTTGTGGCAGTTCCATGTTTGAAAGGTTCAAGGAAGAAAGGAAACGGGATTCAAGTTTTTTTCCCACAGTTAAAGAGCCGCGGAGCCACTCGGGCCGTTGCTCCTACTTGGAGATCCGACAAGTGGGATAAGCATGACATTTGTGGTACTCTCTTAGCTCGATTCCCCTTTGACCAATATATAATGAATTGCCTTTTGTATCAATAAATGACTCGTCGTTGTACAATACAGGGGTTCTTATCATTGAACTCCTCCTACTATTGCCATCATTGTAATGTGGTCATTATTATCGCTTAAACAATGACACCAATGTTGCGTGTCGTCGATGAAAAGCTGTGGATATTGTTGGATGTCATTGTTGTTGCAGAGAGGGTCATCATGATATTGCTCCAACATTCATTCACCAGCGTTTATTACTAAAATCCATCAGCTGCGTCATGCATCTTTGCTGCCGGTCCTGTGCACACTTAGGACAATCAATAACGCCACCTTACATATAAGGATCATGTTCGCCCTCACAAAGACATGATGACTTCATTATGCAATTCTGAGTTCAAGGCGATTTTCTACCTTGCTATGTCATACAGGCTATTTCTATGGCGACAGACACTTGAACGAATGGTGCACAGAATTTTTAAAGTCCACTACGGTTCCTTTATTACAGCAAAGTGGAGTCGAATGTATCTATTTACAAGGCTTTCATGAAATGCGACAATAGGGTATGTTGGAGGTGTCATGGCAGTAGAGCATGGTGACATAGCAACCACCGCCGCATGGCAACCAAATTTGTAATTTCGGACACTTGTGCCCCAGGGTTGCGCAACCTCTCTTTCTCGTTCATGCATTTGACATAAACTTTGCCGCTTGCACAATGCATCAAAGTGGTGTCGTAGCTTAGAAGACGTATAACTAGTCGTCAGCCATGGACGTAACCAGAGCCTGTCCGAAAAGACGTAAAACTATGGATGTGGATTGTCAATCACCTCCTCGTTTGGTCACATCTGGAAACCATCATCATCATGGGCTAAGCAATGGCATTAAATAGTCTCATAACTTGATACCCCAATAAACTTATATGAAAGCATTCTCCATCTCTTTATGATGTTGTTAGAAAAGGGAGGTGGTGGATGGCAAAAGAAAAAGCAAATGGATGGCAAAATGACCTGCTACATCTATGTAAATGACAGAGGTAAACATGTTCAAAAAAGGCATCACCCTTGCCTTTGGACAAAAACATTGATTCATTATGCATAGAGAGTATTTTTATGCAGTCATTATCATTTATATGCAATAAAGACAAAGGCCCCATCTCACGTGATCCTTTTTATGCTGCATCAAGTTGTCTTTTATTCACACGACATGATATGTATGTGGATGTGGCGTTGCAATGTAAATGAGAAACGGTGAGTCATGCAACGCTGCGCGCGTTCTCTTTTTTTTCATCCCTTCATGCTGCGAGATCATTTTGAGCTGTGCTATTTAATCCCGACGATGGAATTACGCATATGCATTATCTTTCCGTTTCCCTCTCCAAAACCATGGCCCTGAACGACTCTTCTTCCAAAGCAAGCCACGATGAGGCAGCACAATTAGCGTCGACTCTTTTGAATATCAGCTTAACATCTGGAGACAATGGCAACTCCCATGACCACCAACAGCAACAACAGCAAGATCTACTCTTTAATCCCACCCACCGGATAGACGACGACATTGATGACACGCTTGCTCCAAGGTCTCTCAAGGTATATAAAGTCATTCGACAAGTATGTTTATTTATTGAAAACTTATATAAACGTGATCTCAGGACAAGTTACTTGACGCGACACCCCAAGATAAGCAAGCTTTGAAGGAGCTAATAGCTACACGATTGGATGAAGGGAGTGGTGAAACGCTATTTGAGATTGGCGTTGAAGGTATACAAAAAACAGCTCATGTGGTCTTATAGCATACTAAGGTTTTTGGTAGATGATGGAACATCCATGATGCTTGGGGAGGCCGATTATCAAAAAGCATTGACAACATTGCAAACGATTACATCGGATCTATCAGCGGATTATGCAGTGGTGGAAGAACGTGGTCGTGATACGACGAATGGAAAACCACAAGAGATTGTTGCCCATTTGATGATCCGGAAACGGATGGATTCTGTGGAAGATTTACTCGAGATTCGAATAGCTGTGGTGGGCAATGTGGTAAGTGATTCTTGTGGTTGAATGGTTGAGAAGATTTGATGGTTGATTATGGTCATAATAGGATGCTGGCAAATCGACCTTGTTGGGTGTATTGACAAAAGGAATTCTCGATGATGGAAGAGGCAAAGCACGTGTGAACTTGTTCAGGTTGGTTTTTCCCCCTCCACCTCCTCCCAAGGAAATGGATCAAGATACAAAGGACTAACATCTTAAAAAGACACAAGCATGAAATTGAATCTGGTCGTACATCGAGTGTTGGTGGTGAAATCCTGGGCTTCGATTCCAAGTCGCAACCTATCACACATCCCTCTTCTTCAGGGCGCAAATTGACATGGGAAGAGATTTGCAAGCGAGCAAGCAAGGTGTTGAGCTTTGTGGATTTAGCAGGGCATGAAAAGTATCTCAAGGTAAATGACTCTACAGCTCTATGCACCATGGGATCATGTCGTCATTGACTTGTTGGATTATTGGGAATAATAGACTACGGTGTTTGGTATGACTGGAAGTGCTCCTGAATTTGTCATGTTGATGGTAAGAAGAAGTAAAAGGCATCATGCTGTTGGCGGCATTGATATAAAACGATCTATTACTATTACTACTAGGTGGGTGCCAATGCTGGCATGATTGGAATGACCAAGGAGCACCTGGGTATAGCGCTTTCATTGGGAATCCCTGTTCTTGTTGTGGTGACCAAGATTGATCGGTGTCCTCCCAAAGTCCTTGAGACCACCATCAAAGAATTGACATCGATTCTCAAATCCAAATCATGCCGCAAAATACCATTGTTTGTGGAGAGTAACACGGATGTGATTATGACAGCGGTAAGTCATTGCTGAGAAGAGCTATACGGTGTTCAAGCAAGGCATGGACTAATGGGATGCTATAGCAAAACTTTGTGAGCGAGCGTCTTTGCCCCATCTTTCAAATCAGCAATGTGACAGGACAAGGCTTGGATCTACTCAAGAACTTTTTGAACGTCCTCTCAACGCAAACACGTTATGCGAACGATAAGCCTTTCCACTACGAGATCAATGAAACGTACTCGGTTCCCTTTGTCGGCACGGTGGTCAGTGGTATTATGATGACGGGTGTTATTCATGTGGGCGACAAGGTCCTTATTGGTCCCGATTCTACCGGTCATTTCAGTGTCACAACGATCAAAGGCATTCATCGTAAACGGGTAACGGTGCCTGCAGCACGTGCTGGACAAAGCGTCACTTTTGCGCTCAAGAATATACGAAGGAATGCCATACGTAAAGGAATGGTGTTGTTACGTTACGATAAGGATCAGCCCTTGCCAAAGTGCTCCAAACGTTTTGAAGCTGAAATCTTGGTGCTCTATCATTCAACCACCATCAAGGAGAGATATCAAGCTATGGTTCATTGTGGGGCTGTACGTCAAACGGCTAGTATCATTAGCATGGAGAGACAATTGCTGCGAACAGGCGATAGAGCCTTAGTGGTAAGTTAAAGGTTGGGATGGGGTGGATCAAGTCCCATAATGGCTCATATCATCATCCTCTCTTTTAGCGATTTGAATTTGTCAAATTTCCTGAGTACTTGACAGTTGGCAGTCGTTTGGTAAGTATCCATGAAGAATCAAGGCATTCTTTAGCTGATGGTGGTTAATGACATTGCATGTGATATAGATTTTCCGTGAAGGAAGGACAAAAGGTGTTGGAAAGATAACAAAGTTACTCGAGTAGTAATTGTCCCCTTTAATCGTACTCTTTGTTCATAACAATGAAGTTGCTTTTACTTGCATGTGATGCTACATTGTAAAGTTACACAAAATGGCCTCTTCTATATCTAGTGCATATGATACACTTTTTTTTGGGATGGCAAGTGGCGTTATGCAATTGGAGTGAGTGGCACAGAGTGAAAAAAGATACCGGCGCAACCATCTTAAAAAAGTCACATATGATCTTGCCTTCAGATAGGTTTATTCGCGAAGAATGTTATATACGATGAATGGATATATAAACGTGTCCGCTCATGCTGTAGCGTTACAACGGCTTACGCTGTAAACAGTCATCAAACGTGGATGTAGAATAACTACCATCATCCATTTCCATGCTTCCAGCTTGCTTATGCAAAATATTGTCGCGCATTTTCTTCGCTATCACACTAGCTGTTCATATATTCTTTTCATTGATCTCATCAGCATGACAGTGGGTAAATTTATTCACCATCAATATTTTTTTCATACTTTGCGAATTGGTTTTTCAATGTATTCGCATTTTTATATTTCAACAGCAGACCTTTCTTGCGTCCTGCAGCCAGGCATCCTTGCCAGTCCATGCGTTTCTTGCCTTTATCCGTTCTTGCCTTCTTATAGCTGGCGACAAACTCCATCCCTTTCCTGTACATTGTTTTTCTATCCAAAGTAGTCGAGGAAGACGAGGCATCACCGTGTACACCATTATCGTCGTTGTCGCTGTTATCCATAGCGTTGTCGTTGTTATCCACAGCGTTGTCGTTGTTATCATCCACAGCGTCGTCATCGTTAACATCATCGCCATCATCATCCAATTCGTCCAGCTTCCGCTTTAGAGCTCGTTGTTCGACTTGTGGGACTTTGCTATTTGCACCATGCCAACTTCAGCACCCGACGTACGTAGACCATGGCACCGTAACCAAAAGATGCATCATTGGATATAGCTATATCTATCGAAAGTAACAAGGTAGCATGTATGAGTAGTGACTCTTCAAATAACATGATCAGGATTTACCTCATTACAAGAATACAATATCGCAATACAACGGCAATGAGAGTAGGATAAAAGTAAAGCACTATGAACGACCACAAAGATCAGCGCTTGTTCACAAAGCTTGTGAGGGATGGGCATACGTACAAAATCTTGGAAATCATGGCCTTGTAAGCAATCAAAGAAGAAGGAGGAGAGAAGACTGAGACGTGTGGGAGTAGGATAGGTGGCGACAACATCCTTTTATTGTGCATTGTTGGCGTGGGTATTTATGTTGGGGATGATGGATTGATAAATTGATGCATGTGAGCTGATAAAGTGATGAGGACGCATATACCAGGATTAAGTCTGAAGAGCCTAGGTCTAATGTTGTCTATGCATACATCGTCCACATTAGGGCGGGTGATAAAAATCTATCAATGAAATCAATCACTTGCAGGTGATGTAATTATCTATCAAGAAAACCAATTACTTGCACGCCTAATGCACATCACCGTTATTTAAAAGGTGCCTTACCATGATGTTGTCAACCTACTTTTAATATTGGTATGCGTGTTCGGTAAGCAGCGAGGATGATCGGATCGCCTTTGATATCAGCAGCCAATCCCATGGCATTGCGCAATTGTGCTTCGAATAAAGGATGGCGCAAGAGACACGGTGCAAATAGCAAAGCCCGACTTGTGCATCTTGGATGGCTTGACGTAACCTTGGCTTATCATCATCATCAGCGAGAGCGAGTATCTTATTGTAGAATATCTCTTGCTTGTCCAGTACTCCTTTTATAAAGTCAATGAGATGGGCTTCGTTTCCAATCAAAGACATGTAGTGGTCAATGGCTAGTGATTGCAGCAACTTGGTTGTCTCATTGTCGCATGAAAGGGTGCTGAGTTGACAAAATTTACCCATTTGGCAGTATCATTTTTTTACTTGGTGCCACGCCTGCGCCAGTAGTATCTGTAAAAAGTGTACTTTTAGCTATAAAGCAGATTACACTTTCCGCATCCCCGACGACTTTTTCGTCTTGTCCTCGACACAATGAACGTCAACACTGCTCACCGATTTATTAAATCGCCCCATTTCGCTGTTGTTGGAGCAAGCACGGACCGTAGCAAGTACGGCAATCGAGTTTTGCGTTGGTAAAGTACATTCAGCCAAGAGGCACACACACAATGACCCTTTGCGCGACTGAAAGAAACGACCTTCTCACGGCAGGTATCAAGACTTTGGATTGCCAGTGACACCTGTGAACCATGTAAGACACACGCATACAAAAGGGTATGATGTGGGGATAGTAATTGTTTTTCATTGAATAGAAAGAGAAACAAGTTGAAAATCTAGCTTCGATAGCCAGCATTGACGAGCTTGAGAACCCCACCGAGACAGCGTTATCAATCATTACACCACCCAAAGTTACCCTGCAAGTCTTGAAACGAGCCAAGGAATTGGGTATCTCCAAATTATGGCTTCAACCTGGTGCTGAAGATAAGGCCGTATTGGATTTTGCCCGAGATGCTGGATTAGATATCATTGCGGGTGGTCCTTGTATTCTAGTCAGTGGTCCATCCCTCCTCACTCAACGTGCTCAATTGTAATAAATCAACGCTGCTGCTGTTTATTATCATTATGATTACTACTAATACGACTATTATCATTATTATCATCATCGTCATCATCATCATCATCAGCAATGTTGAATAAAGGTGTGCGTGAAGCAGGATCGGTATCATGATTGGTGTTGGGCGGTGGACTAGTAGTTGTAGTAGTAGCGTCTTGCATGTCACCAAAGGATTCGTTATCTTCTTCTTCGTCATCATCTTGATAGCGTTGTGAAGCGTGTTGTTGTCGACGCGATGCCCATCCAGCTTCCTCCTCATCATATTCATCCTCGTCTTCTTGTTCACTTAATAATCCTCGCCTTGACTCTGGATCACCTTGCTCTTCATCCGTTCGATCATATCCTCTTGCTTGATTTGTGGGTTGTAGTTGAAAACTGAGCTGGTTTGGCAAGAGTCGATTTGCTCGCCGTAGACAAAAGCACATGCCTACTCCCAACAAACATACAAGCACATACTAACTTGAGCAATGAGCATATAGACCATTCACATGGGGGACTTGTTTTGTGCGCGTGAGTGTGAAAGGAAAGAGGCTTACAATGACAATGGTGGATGGCAAATCATAGTCCTTGATGGGCTGTGCTCGCTTCAAAAGCACGGGCATAGTATTCGTTTTATGTTGAAAAAGACCTGTTGAGGAAGAACGGCATTTTCAGATGCAGCTGCTTTAACTGCACCACCGGAATCTAGGTTCGTTGTTGGGTTATCACATGATGTCATGCACACACACACCACCGCTGTTGTCAAGTTATCCACATCGCAAACATCCCAACTTTTTCTATTATAAGTAGTAGTAAAGTACATTATAAAAGCGTTGTCTCTAGATTAATTGAGGCCGAGTATATAATAAAAGGCTTGTACAGCGCCAAAGATAAGCTATGCAACGAACAATGTCATGAGTGTTTATCCCAACCTTGCTATATCCATTCAAGAACTTACTGGTTGCCAAACCACCATATATCGCACACCATCTAGGATGTTCAAGTACAACTGTTGCTGGGTATCCCATCTATATCATAGAGGAGTCAGGAATCAAGATAGTGCCAACGTTGCTGAAAAGTGATACTCACGGGTTCTTTTTGAACTGCTTCAAGTCGACCTTCTCCTTGCTGTATACCACTATGTTAGATTTGGACTATCTTACATCTGTAAATGTGTACGTACCAATAAGGGCAAATATCCTTTTTGCCAATAAGACACCATCCTCGAATACATTTTTCATGGAACACGTGCTTGCAAGCCAATTGATGAATTTCGTCGTCTGTGAACATGGGTTGCTGCGGGTCAACGAGAGATCCAGTGACACTTGTGGGCTGAGCGCACACAGCGCAAATGTTGTCGCTTAATTGCTTTTGTGGAAGACCCTTTTCAGAGTAATAGCCAATCGTTGATGCCATCCGATCCGTACAAATTTCCACAAAATCGCGACCGAGCACACTATCATCAAGGATGTACTGATCAGTGAATCATTCTCCCAATAGCAATGTATGTCCCTTTGAACTTACCCAAAATACAATCCATAACTCAAGCACAAGATACCCGCTTGCATCAAATCAGCCTCTGCAGAGAACAATACGCCAAGACCAAAGAACACCAGCATGATAATGATATAGCCAATGACACCAACAACAAAGGACGTATTATAGACCACCGTATACCACTTGTACACCATACGTGGGGTCATGGCTTCCAATGGCTTTCTTGATGCCTTGTAGATAACTAGAGAGAGTGCATGATAAGGTCAATGTTGTGTCGCCCCACCCCCGATGCACGGACCGCATTTAACTTACTGAAGCCATTCAAACATGAATAGATGATCCATACGAAAAGGAACCGATGCCAACCATCGTACAATGCAAATAGCGCCGGAAAGATATACAGACCCGTAAGACTGACAGCTTGATACGACTTATAATGCTTCTTTTTCCACCAAAGAATGACAAATTGAGAGGCAAACAAGGCGAATAAAAGGATAAAAGCCATCAACTCGTGCCGTGACTCATGGCCTATAAAAGAAAGTGTAAGTGGACAAGGCAACATGGGGCCCAACATGGGGTAGCATTACAACTTGCCTTTGTGTTCAATGAGGTATTCTTGGTGTTGTCGGTACCTGTTTAGAGAGAGAGCATTAGTCTCTTTTCTTTAACGCCCCTCATGGATAGCTGTTTACTTTGTCAACTGGTCGTCTGTGAGAAGATTTACTTGTTCGTCTGACAATTGGCCGTTTCTCCAAGCTTCATAAAAAGCCGGATCGTAATGTGGAGTATCCATTGTACAAAAGTAGAAGAGAAGAAGAGGAATCGGTTTGTGAAACAGTTCCGGTCGGCGCTCCACTTTTTTCTTTGTCGACCACTGCCTGCTGTTGCCATCACCACCAGCACCACCAACACCACCAACAGGCTAATAGGATGTTTGCACACATGTATAAAAGGAGACACGTTGATTACTTGACTTGATATAATAAACAAAGGACACATTCCGGAAAATGGATGGACCACAAAGCAGGTTCCTTTACAATGCATGCTTCTTCTTCTCCTTGACAAGGCATTGGTACACTTGTAAAGGATGAACAAAGGGATGGTGATCTTTACATGGTATGAGGACATGTATCTCCACCAAGAGCCCACACGTCATTAGTTTCAATATAGGGGGTTTAGGTGGTGGCGTTTTACAACTCATATTGACGACAATCATTGCTCTTTTGCAAAGTATGCGTCAAGCATAACTTTTAATGCAATCTATCTACCTAATAACCATCCAAGAATAGCTATTGCCATGCTTTCAGGTGAGTGGTATCATCCACTATAATGACCCATCTTCTATAAATACGCAGCCATGAAGAAAGAAAGAATGCTATGTATTGAAAGAAAAGAGGTGATGACTATAGCCTCAATACAATGACGCTTTCATTCATTCAACAAGAGTTGCTTTATTGTTGGCTTGATGCCATTATTCATGAACAAGAAGGAGCATTCTACACAGTAATGTACCTATCGGACTTGCAGCCAATTTCCTGAGTGAGCCAAACAGAGTGTTGGCAGGGGACAAATTTGGTGATTTGCAGGGCTGGCACCCTAGTCGCTGTCGCCTTCTTTCTTATACACACATACTCAACACACGACATGGCTTCTTCTCTTCGTGCCGCCGCCAAGCAAATTGACTGGACCAAGCTTAGCAACACGCTTCCTTCAGAGACTGTCGCTGCTCTTCAAGCCTTCCGTAAGCGCAATGACGAAGCTAAGCGTCTTTTGAACGAACTCAAGGAGCAATCCACCACCGTCGATTTCGCTCATTACCGCAAGGTCCTCAAGAACCAGGCCATCGTCGACCAAGCTGAGAAGGCTGTTCAAGGTTTCAAGCCCGTTGCTTACAATCTCGATGCTCAACTCAAGGCCATTGATCAGTTTGAAGCCAAGGCTGTAAGTTGTGTTGTGTCTTATGTGTTGCCATAACAACAAGGAGACTCACCTTTTTTTATCATAATCATATAGGTTGAGAAGGCTTCCAGCACCGTTCAAAAGATTGATGTCGAACTCAAGGCTCTTCAAGCTACCCTTGGTCACATTGAAGGCTCTCGTCCCATTGAACAACTCACTGTAAGTGGATAAAGCTTTGTGAGGAGATGTAGGATAGCTAAATGGATGATGATGTCTCTCTTTCTTTAGGTCGATGATATCATTGTCGCCAAGCCTGAGCTTACCAAGGAGATTGAAGAAAAGCTTCAAAAGGGCGAATACACTGTCAAGGGTTACAAGGAACGCTTTGGCGACATCTCGTACTTCTAAGCATAGACGTTCAAAAGCGACTTTCAATACACATTCCCCGATGCGAGTCACTCTCTTCTTATACAAACGATATCACGCAGCAGAATGGAATGATGGTGATGCAAAGATGTGTGCAAAGGATGATCGATGGGATGGAGGAGGAATTGCAGTAGCTGTCATTGGATGGTTTTGGGACATGCACTTGTGGTTGTTGGATATGGATATTTTTGGATATGAGTAATGGGCTTTGATCTCGTTATCTGCAATACCTCGCTTCATGCGCATAACGAATCACCTGCAAAAAAAGAGTGATAGCAATGGATTGGGTGGCGATATCAAAAAGGCTGAGACAATTTGTTTGTTCCTATGCATCGGCTATACATCGATCCGATCAATGCATGTAAATAGACATTAGATTCTACATGAAATATGTTTGCGGTAAGGATCGGAAGCATTCCACATGCAAGCAGATGAATGGCAAGTGCACCATTGCTGCATTTTGACTTGAAGCCCCGGCAAAAAACGGGCTCGACCACGTGTGAAACATGATCGTCTTGAATGCCATGTACTCTTTTCCTTTACTAATGATGCGAGAGAGCTTGTCATCATGCGTCTTGTTGTAACGCCTTCCCAAATGAAGATATGATGTGGAGAAGCAATCAAGATCACTCCCAGCTGTGTCGGATACAAAACTGTCAGACTCCAAAAGTGAACAGCTGTTGTTGTTAAGTAGTACATGTGATGTTTATATGATCTAATCTCCTTGATATGCATAACATATACTAACTAAATCATACACATTTGCTCCTCCTCCAAGATCACGTTGTTGGTTATTATGATTCACCCACCATGATGCTATTGCAAGGGACAAATCGTTTACGATGAAAGCTCCGAAACTGGGGAAATGGTGTGAATAACAAGCGGTGTGACAAGAATTGCGTCATGATCAGGAATAGATAATAAGCTTCATTCTCTCTGCTATATTTCGGCGCGTCTTTTTCCTTTTTTCCCTTTTCCTTTTATCATTCATTCTTTATATCCCTCCCATATGACTCGAACACTCTACAGCATATTCGATGGCAAGGCGAACCAGCAACAACCTGCTATTATTATTCCATCATCTGCCCCCATTCCCAGTACTTTGACGTATCCTCAACTTTTGGATGCCATTCGTCAATTTTCAGCAAAGCTGCATCAACTTGTGCCTGGTCTTGCACCTGGTGATGCTGTTGCCATTTCATACCTCAACTCGCTCGAATTTGTTGTTTCATTCCTTGCTACCGGTTTCTTGCGTCTCGTATCAGCACCCTTGAATCCCAATTACACGGAGGATGAATTCAACTTTTATCTCGAGGATTCCAAAGCCAAAGTCATGATCTTACCACCTGGATCTATTAATGATCCCAAGAACCCAGCTGTTCGTGCTGCGCATAAACAAGGAACAGCCGTTTTGGAGTTGAGCTGGAATGGCCGAGAAATCGAGGTTGTTGCACCTGGAGGCAAAAAGGCAACGGCCACTGCATCTTCATCTCCAGCCTTCAATCCTCAGCCAGATGATGTTGCTTTATTGTTACACACCAGTGGCACAACGGGTCGTCCAAAGGGTAAGAGATCGATTAAATGATAATAGTAGAATCGAAAAAAGTTGATACTTATCAATGATTTTTGACAGGTGTTCCACTTTCCCATCTCAATTTGGCCACATCGATGCATAACATTATCGGAACTTATGAGCTAACACCGGCTGATCGGACCCTTTTGGTCATGCCTCTTTTCCACGTGCACGGCCTTGTTTGTGGTTTGCTTGCAACGCTCTTATCGGGTGGTGCTGCCGTCATTCCTCAAAAGTTCAGTGCTTCCCATTTCTGGAATGATTTTATAGAACAAAAGTGTAACTGGTACACTGCAGGTAAGGTTTTTTTTTTTCTACAATGGCAGGGGATAGCAAGGGGAAAAGGGATTTACCGTTATTTGATTCTCACACACACTCACACACTTGTAGTGCCTACGATCCATCAAATCTTATTGCGTAATCCACCTGCCAAGGTTCCCTCTATCCGATTCATTCGTTCATGCTCTTCCAGTTTGGCACCTGCTACTTTCCATGCCATTGAGGAACACTTTAAGGCACCTGTATTGGAAGCTTATGCCATGACCGAAGCTGCTCATCAAATGACGTCGAACCCATTACCAAAGTATGGTAAACACAAGCCCGGCTCTGTGGGTGTTGGCCAAGGAGTGGAAGTGGTTATTTTGGATGAGCAAGGCAAGCCTGTGGAAGAGGGTGAAGTGTGTATCCGCGGCGCCAATGTGACACGTGGTTACCTTAACAACCCCAAGGCGACCGCTGAATCATTTACCAAAGATGGTTATTTCCGCACCGGTGACCAAGGCAAAAAGGACAAGGATGGCTATTTGGTTTTGACGGGTCGTATCAAGGAATTGATTAACCGTGGTGGTGAAAAGATCTCTCCTTTGGAATTGGATGCTGTGTTGTTGAGCAATCCAAAGGTTGCTGAAGCTGTCAGCTTTGCTGTCCCTGATCCCATGTATGGCCAAGAGGTTCATGCAGCCGTGGTCCTCAAGGATAAATCACATGCCCAAGGCATCGAACGTGAGTTGCAGTCATTTTGCCAAACCAAGGTGGCCAAATTCAAAGTGCCCAAACGTATCTACGTAACCGATGTCATGCCCAAGACCGCCACAGGAAAGATTCAACGTCGTGTCGTAAGCCAAACCTTTTTCAAGGAACCTGCTGCTTCTCAAGCCAAATTGTAATTACACAACAACAACAATGCAAATGCTTTCTTTGGGGCTGTACTATATCTACCTAGAGATCCAAAATGATAACAATGAAAAGCATAAAGTGTATTCCAAGACGTGTATGTGTATGTGTATGTGTGTGATGTGTGAATGAGGATAAAGTGGTTGGATGCATTGTTGGATGCATGTGCCGGTATTTTAAGGATGCTGATCTACTGCATTGATTTGTTTCCTTCGTTTTTCTTTTCATCCGTTATGCTTGTTTTCCTCACCATTACATGTTCCTTGATATTGGCCTGCCATGGTGCACCCGTTTCATTCTTGAACAGGTTACAAACGTTGTTTTCTTTTGGCGATTCATACACGACACAAAATCTCGACACAATCACCATGTCCTATGCGTGTGCCAACTGCACATCTGCGGGTGGTCCCAATTGGGTGGAGTATCTTGTTGAGATCCATCCAATGCAATACTGGAACCTTGCTTACAACAGCGCTCCCATATCCAATAACCTCGTTGACCAGGTATGTAATGCGTGCGTGTGTGTGTGTGTTATTGAAACGCATGAGCATTGATTCAATTAATTTGTAGCCAAGATCGTAAGCATGGGATGATAATGCCAAGCTCGTTTTTTCTTATGAGGTGTATTTTCTTGCAGGCCTGTGATTGATATGGCCACTCAAATAACGGAGCTTTACCCAAGACATTTTGTCAATACATCGTATACACACGACCCATCCACCACCTTGTACACATTTTGGATCGGTATCAATGATATAAATCAATCAGCTGAATGGAACGACACGTCCACATTGGATGATCGTCTCATGGCGCAATATCGAGTTTTGCTGGTAAGACAAAAGAAAAAGAAAGGAGGTGTGCGATGTAAACAACAACAACAACAAGGAGGATTGATATACCACACCACCACCACCACCCTATTGTGTGTAGAGGTATCTGGAATCGTTGGGAGCCAAACATTTCATGTTGATCAATGTGCCTCCCATTGACCGATCACCCATGTGGAGCCAACAACGGCAGAATGGCCTATTTGAAAAAACCATTCGTAAACGTGTTCAAGGTATGTGGACAACCACAACAATAATGCATGTGGGATCCCATCATGGGAAAGGTCACATGGTGGTCTGATCGTGTCACATACATACATACATGACAGGTTTAAATTCCAAATTGGCGGCCTTGCATCAAGATTTGAAGGACACAGCAGCAGCTGGCAGTACATGGATGTTGTTTGATGCATGGTCAAAATTTACCCATATTCTTGATCATCCTCAAAGGTATGGGCTCACCAATACAACAGGGTATTGCCCTGATTGGTAAGTAGTAAATCAAGGTGGCGGTGGTGGTGGTGGTGGTGGTGGTGGAGAGACGATAGTAAAAGGGATACACATTAATATATGTAATATGCAGGAACCACCCTGAAGGTTGTGGAGGGTCAATAGAAGAGTAAGCTTTATTCTCACAACAACAACAACTCCTTACGATTGGAACCTTAATCCATTATGACATTAGGTACTTTTGGTTTAACGATCTTCATCCCACATTCAAAGTCCATGAATTCATGGCCAAGGCCATTGCCGATTTCCTTTCATGACGCTGCAAGAGTGTGTGTTTATATATATACGTTTATCAATGTACATCTGTGTGGGAGTCATTATGTTGCTTTGCATGTATCAAGGAAGGCGGATCTGTTTCACTTTGTGGAGAGGGATATTTACCCAATGCATCCACCCCATCGTCGTCATCAATGACCGTGGTATGCTCATCAGCGGATCGAAGCACAAATTCTTGTTGATCAAATAAAGAATCATTCTCCTCGCTTGTATCAGGCTTACTGGATGCTGCATGAGGTGTAGTGGCAGCACGTCGTATCTGTGATCGAGGTGGCGGATGTTGATGATGTTGATGATGATGTTGGCCACTGCTACTACTCATGGATGATGGCTCATCAGGTTTGCTGATGTTGTGATCATGTAGATAGCGATGGGGTGTGGTGGCAGCTCGACGAATGGCCCATTCAGATGAGGCAGGTGGAAAGCTTTGTCTTAATGTTGGTGTCCATGGTGATGGTAAGATGGTATGTTGTTGTTGTTGCTGCTGCTGTTGATGATGATGATGGTGATGCCGAACATGATAATACGGATCAATGCGTAATTGTGTTGGCGCTCTCGGTAAATCTACCATGGTATTACCACCACCACCACTATTACTATTACTTGGAGTGGCGGCAATGGCTGCTGTTGTCGTGGTTTCTTTAATGTCATCTGCTGGTGGAGGTGGTGGTGGTAGAGAATCATGTGGAAAATGATGCTGGGGTAGATTTTGTTGATGTTTCTTTTTTCTTCTCTGCTGATGATAATTGAACATGTATAGAGCCACAATGATAAAAACGAGGACGACCAAGACACCTGTAACGGCACCTGCAACAATAGCCATCGATGGAGTACTCGGCATGACTGCAGTTGTCTTGCCAATGCCACGATTGGGTGAACCGCCTGAACCGTATTCTGATGAAGGTGAATAAACTGAAGTCCAGCTCCACGTGACCGTATCAAGCACCTCAATATCAGACATAACAGTCAATGCAGTGGAAACACCTACAAGCTCTTTTTGGTAAGCAGCATGAATCGCCCCCCAATCAATGTCACCTTGTTATTATTACCTGTGAATCCAAATGCAACAATCATATTCGTGCCCACCATGGTTGCTATCGAGTATCGATTGAGCGATCCAATGTAAACAAATGAAACATAACCTTTATGAGGTCGATGTTATTACCTGTATGCTATGAACCATCAGTAAATCATGCTTGCCATCTTCTCCTATGTCACACACACACCCTCTCTCTCTTTTGTTGGAAACGAGATAAAAGGTATACTTACATCAGCACGCCCTTGTACTGCTGCATTTGTGTTTTTGATAGTCCATGTCCAAGTACGTGTATCAAGGACTGCAACATCGTTGTATACATGGTATCCATCATATCCACCATAGCTATATCAAAATGATGATGAGTCAATAAAGGTGTCTTTTTGTCATAGGATATGGGTACTTGCATGAGAATGGAGATGCCATCAGGCATCAATACTTGGCTATGGCTGCTACGACTTGCGGGCTTGTTTTCCTTGTCCAACTTGGCTTCCAAATGAGACCATTCATTGGTATCGATATCGTACAACCATATATCAGCCAGGGACACGGCCTCTCCAGAGAGACTATCAAATCCACCGAGAATGACAATGGTCTTGTCGTTGATCAACGTTTGCGTATGTCCATAACGTAGAGGTGGCATGGGTGTGGTTGTGGATGACATTGTTGAATTGGAAGGGTAAAGAGAGTTGACGAGATACATGTTGGCTGGAAGTTGTTGTTTGGATCCTACTCCACCAGCAGTAGCAGCCGTGCTTGTACTGGATACCGCACGCTTTCCACCCCATATCTATTATCAATAAAAGTAAGCATCAGCAAATTGTTTTGTGTGTGCACATTATACTTGCATAAGCAATGCCATTGCTTGATACGGAACTTGCTGCACCTTGCCTATTGAGATAATTGTAGCTGGGTAATGTAAAAGAGTTCCATCGGCCCACGTCGCAATCGTAGCTATAGGCAGTTGTCTCATCATCCGAAGTACTCTTTTCACTCATAGGCATGACCCCGCCAACAATGATCATATTGCCCCCATTATGACCACCCACAAAGGCGATATGTGAATAGACGACAGGTCCACCCACAGAGCTTTGTGGCCCCGATGCTGGTTTCCATGGCGGATCCGTAAGTGAATAGGATACATCGATGGGTAGAATGGCCATATCGGATATCCATAAAGGTGTGCTCGCTGATGAAGTGATGGATGTATCGCCCCCATAAAAGTAGATACTATAGATAATGATAGAGTTATGAAATGACTATCCCGAGAAAGAGATCGATCCTAAAGACCTCACCTGTCATTGACCAACACTGCAGAATGACCAAAACGACCCACTGCTGTGTAAGCCATACATGGCCATAATACAAGATGAATCCAAAGCAATATCCGCAAGATCATGAAGAGTACATGCAATGGAAAAAAAAAGAAGCAGTAAAGAGTAAAAAAGGAGGAGTTGAAGAAGAGGAGGAGATAGCAGCGTAAAACCAACCGACCCTTTCTTGCATGAATTAAGAGGGCAGTTCAATGGGTCATCTTTGCTTGGTCGCAATCAAAATACAAGAGATCGAGTATGCGCGCTGTTAAACAATGACAATAGGATATCTTTATCTCTTTTTTAATGCAGGAGATGTCTTAATAACTAGGTCCCTTTGTGTTGGGCTGAGCCAAAGAGTATGTAAAGAGAATGATCGACGCATGACAAAGCCTTGCTGTTGCCGATCCATGACCCGTTTGTTGTTGTTGTGGTGGTGCTGGTATGTTGCCAAAGATGTGATAAATCTCTTTTTATGGGTAGAAGGCCGACTTTTATCGTGAACGCCTTGGTGGTGGTGGTGGTGCTGTTGCCGAGGAACCTGCAGTCGCGTGGCCACCCGTTGTACGCTCTAACCTTGCTATTCGCCGTTGACTCGCCGACTCTGCTTCACTCGCTAAACGACGTCGCTTGGATATAAAGTCGCTTGATCTCGTCGTTGTTGTTGTGGATTGTGCATGGCTGTTACTGCTGCTGCTGCTGCCGCCCTTTTTGTTCAATGAGATGGGTTGATCCGATGGTAACCGTTGAAGGAAAAACTCGCGCTCGCTTTCTTTGGATGCTTTTGCTTGTGCATTCGCCTGTGCATTCATGCGTTCTTCCAAATGCTTCTTTACATCGTCAAGTGTGTCGACATCTTTGGCAGTGATTGTAATACTGGAGGGAGGTTGTCGTATCATGGGTGCTGCTGGTAACGAAGAATGATGAAAGAGGCAACTGCTTGGAATTTCCTTTCCCCCTTCAGTCCCTTGACAACAATGAATGTTTCTTTGATCTCCCTCCTACATATGTACAAGTATCTACCTGCCCCCTACCAAAATAAACAATGACCATATCAAGTTGATTGTGTATTACCAATGTTTTCTTGTCCTGTTACTATACACTTGAATTGTCATAAAAAAGGTTTGGTATCATTGAAAAATTGGAGGGAAAGAAATTCACTATGATGCTGCTTCTATTTACGAATGGGTTTGTTCTGGATCACGTCAATGATCTCTTCTTGGGTTAACGTTTCATACTCAATGAGCGCACTAGCTAATCGATGCAATTCATCCATGTGTTTTGTCAAGACTTCACGTGCACGTCCCTCCGCTTCCTACAATGATGAAAGAAAAAAAAAGATGTCAATTGGATGCCTTGATGATGTTTCATTGTTTTACTTTACCATCACAAACAACTTGATCTCTGCTTCAATGAGCTGCTTGGTATCACTGCTCAAAAACTGCATGGCTTCATCGTCGTAATCCACAGGCCCAATCCTTTCACTCATGCCATAATGTCGCACCATACGCTTAGCAACCTCGGTCGCCTTGACGATATCGCTGTGTGCTCCACTCGTTACGTTTTCATCACCAAAGATAAGCTCTTCTGCAATTCGACCTCCCAAACAAATATCAAGTTGTGCAAGATATTCACGTCTTGAAAATGAATCCTGGAGAAAGAAAAAGAGGGTTTAGCATATCCAAATTCTATGTATCCATTCTCTCTCTCTTTTTTTACCTTATCCATTTCCGGGAGTTGTACTGTCATACCCAATGCTCGACCTCGTGGCATAATGGTTGCTTTATGCAATGGCATCGCTCCAGGCGTATAGTAAGCGACCAAGGCATGGCCACCTTCATGATAGGCTGTCAACTTTTTGCTCTCATCGGTAATGACAGCGCTTCTTCGCTCTGCACCCATAATGATCTTATCCTTGGCAAACTCAAGATGCTGCATTTGGATCTCTCGTACACTGTCACGACTTGCTTGGATAGCAGCAATGTTGACAAGGTTGGCAAGCTCTGCTCCACTGAAACCAGGTGTACCACGTGCGATCGTCGAAACGTCCACATCGGATGCGACAATAACGGATTTCATATGATGCTTGAGAATTTGCATGCGTCCGCGTACATCAGGTAAAGGTACATTGACCATACGATCAAATCTTCCAGGACGCACCAATGCCTTATCCAAAAGCTCAGGAAAGTTGGTTGCTGCAATAAAGATCACTCCCTCTGTTTGTGAAAATCCATCCAAATCCACCAAGAGCTGATTCAGTGTTTGCTTGATATACGTCGAATCCTTTGGATTCCGCTTGGATCCAATAGCGTCAATTTCATCAATAAAAACAATGCTGGGTGCCTTGCGTCTTGCAGCAGCTAGGATGTATATATGAGTGATAGGCTCTCCTTCTCTCTATACATCCATCCAATCACTTACCAAACAAATCGCGTACACGCCTTGCACCCACACCAACATACATCTCGTCAAATTCACTTCCGCTCATGAAAAAGAAAGGGACACCTGCTTCACCTGCCACAGCTCTTGCCAATAGTGTCTTTCCTGTGCCTGGAGGACCCGTCAATAGTACACCCTTTGGTAGCTTTCCTCCCAATTCTGTAAACTTGTGTGGGTTCTTTAGGAATTGAACAAGTTCCTCCAGCTCCTGCTTTGCCTCATCGCATCCTTGAACATCGCTAAACTTGACCACCTGTTGTGATGATGGTTCATATTCAGTCTGTGGTGCAGTTGTTGTTTTCAAGAAACCCGAGTTCTCCATGGCAAGTGATAATACTGTCAAGAAGCAGAATGCGTAGGTCACCGTAACACCCAACCAGCGTAAAATCCGCCACATGATATATCCACGTGCTATATATCCCAGGGTCAATATCCTTGTCATCATCCTCATCCTCATCCTCCTCTTTACATACCTTCTTCTACCACCACATAGACAGGATCTTTTTGAGTACGTCCAGAAGCAAGTTCACCAGCAGCTCCACGTGAACCACCACCAGCAAGCACATCTGCCAACTCGGCTTTCTCTACATATGTATAGCAAAATGTCAACATACACATCACAAACCTCATTAAAATCAAGATTGTTGTTACCTCCTCCTTGACGACCAAGACGCTGCATAATATCAGGGATCACTTTGTGTTGTTGGCCCGTTTCAACAAGTGCGGCAATATATTGCTTGTAGCATTCTTCATCATGCGCAAATCGCCCTCGTTCAAAGCGTGAAATCACCTGATCGGGTCTCCTTGCCAACCGCAATTCCTGGTATATATACCATACTATCAATGGATACTATGCTCCACCACCATGGATGATGATGTTGATGAAATTACCTTGTATAACTCTGCTTGAATTGCAGGATTATCAGCTGCAGCATTCGCATTTTGTTCCAATCTCGCTAGTCGACGTGGATCACGAGGTCGTGGTGGTGGAGGTGGTGGACCGTGCATAGAACGTAAAGTGGTGTTATGTCGCCACTATAATAAGAAATTATGGTAAGTGGGTCGGTCGCTGCTGCAAGGAGGTGAACGTCGTAAGCAAAGAAAGGCGGCCATTACATTGTAGATGGGGGTGCGTGGAGACCCATGACGAGACAATGGTATGAAATGCAAGGTTCTCTGGTTGTTGCTGTTGCTGCTACTGGCTCTGGATATACTCGTTGGCAAACGACGATCGTACCACTTTGACGACTGAACAAGGAGCTAAGACCACACCCAACCCTTTAGCCTGTAGAAACCAACACCCTGTCGTGTGGCCCCCCATGTCAAAGCGTACCTTGTGCAAGGATCTTAATTGAGCATTCATGGTCGTCAATGGAGCGCGTATAAAGTGAAGAAAAAGAAGGTTTATACAAGTGCAAGTTGCGTGTGTGTTTGTGTTCAAGTGTGGTGGTGTGCAGCAACCAAAAGTGAGTGGGAGAGAAAGGGCGTATGCCGATGCCTATCGCCGCTTGAATCTCTTTTGCATACGCATGAGATTACCTTTTTGTGCGTAGAAGAATGGGCCCAATACCTTTGCTTGCAATGATTTCGTTTCCCACATGAGCATGCTATAACCCAATAAATCACCATCGCAGATACTTTGTAACATGTCATTGCATATCAACCACAGCCATTCAATTGCTGGAGAAAGTATGTGGGAAAATAGGATGATGATAATCTTTTGTGTACATCTACTCCACTGGAGAATTGACATATTAGGTATAACGTATGATATTGGAGGTTGTGTCAAGTGCCATTTATGTTTTCATGATTCAAGATGCTATTAGGCTAATAGGAATGTCTCTCTTTTTTGGATGTACAATGCAAGAACGGGTGTATGATGGGGAGGAGGAGGAGGAGTAAAAAGTATAATGTACAAAGTTTGGGCTACCTGAAAAGACCCACAATGTTGAATGTCAAGCAGATACACATGACCATCAATCCATAGGTTGCCAGGCAAACCGCCGTAATCTTATGCCGATCCCAAGGATCATCTTGATGAAGCTTGTAATAAAAGATGCCGGGTAAAATAAATGAAATAGTGGTCGATCCAGTCGATCCAACAAATGCAAGAACCTATACCATCCATGTTTTAGGCATATAATCCTTCTCCTTTCTTGATGCAACTTACCACATCTAATTCCGTCACCGTGATTGCGATAAGATAGCTTGCCACAAGAATGCATGTTGTTACGATAAAATACTTGAAAGCAGATGGAGGAGGCGGTACTTTACGATTACGTGTCTCTGGAGATGACCAAGCCAAAATCTTATCCAAGGATGCTCGACATGGATGTGCTTGAAGTGGATAACTGAATACAACGAGGATAACAATGGCAAGTCGTCCTCCTGCAACGAACCCACTTTGCGGATCTAAAAAATCGCCAAACCCAATGAATACTTTTACCCAACCTTATTCCATGCATCCACAAAAGAACTTACATTCGGTGATGATATTACTCAATACATTCTTGCCAAATGTCAAATAACCAAGAATCCCAATGGCTTCATAAGCTGCCCAAGCACTTCCAATGGAGATCTGGATCACCTGGTTGACTTGTGGTTGGCTGTTATCTTTGAGTTCATTGTATACGGAGAACATCTATCATTTCGACTCGTGAATAAAAGTATACCTCGCAAGCTAATGTATTTCATGTACATGTACTTACATTTTGGTGACATGTGAAAGCGAAAATGAAGACTGGCAATCTTCTGAAAAAGACGGATGAAAAGGTGACGAGTTCGACTTGGGGTGGTGCTGTGGTATTGATGGCATCTTCAGGGACAAAAAAGTGATATACAATGATGGCGCATAGGTAGACGACTGCAACGAGAGCAACGATACTGGTATATTTTAGCGAATCCAATTTCCTCAAAAAGCTGAGCGGTAGAATCGCGCTGGCCATCAAGACGGTGATCCAAAACCGACGATCCAGCAGTATCGGATCATGCGTGATGTAGGCACATACCTAAACAATGTACCATGATGTCAATCACCACCCCTTCCCTCTTCTTCATTTTTCATGCTCCCTTCAAAGTGACTTACATGAGGCATTAGATCACCAATGATAATTAAGTAGCTGACAGCGACACCAAAGCATTTGATAGCTATAGCCAGGTCGAAGAAAACAGCAAGACTGGGCCATGTTAGCTTGGAGATGGCGAAAAACGAAGCTGATCTTCCTTCTGTACGTGCGGCACACCGTGATAAAAAGTAGAGACCCAATCCAGATGCTAATGCTGATAATAAAATCACCACAATGCCTGTCAATAATCCCACCGAGGCTACAGCGGCTGGCTATCGTCATCATCAAAGAGAGAATGTACATGTATGAGTAAACCAACCTCGAGAGAGAGAGAGAGAGAGAGAGAGGCCAACAACAACAACCTTTTATATGCTTCTTACCATGGCTAGTAATCCGGTACCGAGAATAGTATTGAGAAGGTTGATGGAGGAGCTGAATGGTGTTCCGGTAGCATGTTCATTGCTGCCTTCCAATGAGGAGGAATCGGGAGTGTGTTGAAAAATGACGGAGGCCGAGGCTGGATCCAACAAGGGATGTTCATCGGTGGAAAGACGATCGTCAATAGTGATCTCGGCGTTGGCGCCTGCCGCTGATAAAGACCGTGGCTCGATAGTTGTGTTTATCCTGTCGTACCTGGCCATGACAAGGTATCATATAAAGAGAGAGAAGAGAGAGAGAGAGAGAAGACCGAAAGAAAAGGATCAGCGTTAATTCTCGGGTTTCACACCACACACACACAACTCTTATTGCGGCGATTGTTGCTGTTGTTTCACACAAAGAGTGGACGAGGCACATTATAGGTTGTACAAGCTAAACTTTGTGGATCAATGCATGCTTATGATGATGATGTAGGATCTTGGGTGGTAACTTCAGCAGGATAGATCGATACATATGGATACATGGTAATGTGCCTGACAACAAGAGATAGGTGCCTGGATTATTCACACCCCTCTTCCCCTGAGCAATGTTTTGTGCTTCTAGAAGACCTTTTTTTATACTTCGGAATGGTTCCTTTTGGGTTCATTGTCATCGTCTGTGTAGTGAAAGGGATACATCTAATGTAAATGAACATACTCCTTCCCTCTACTTTTGAATCCTCTCCTTCTGTCATTTAATGATAATAGTGGTGATAGCCCTCGCTTTCTCTCTCTCTATTGATCTCCTTTTTCAAGTTACTTTTATTACTCCTTCCTCCTCCTTCTCCTTGTAATGACGATATAATGTAACTCGTTTCTTTCAAGATGCTTCGATTATGCGTTCCTACACGAATGGATCCCCTCGTTTTTTCATGCATCCATGCTTTAAAGTTAATCGATCTACAAGCTTCGTAAATAACATACGATGAGATTTATGCAACAACAATGCTATTAAAAAGGAACGCTGTAATTTGAACATGAAGCAAGCATGATGAACAAGTGTTTTTTAATATGATGCAAGGATTGTTGTTTCAATGGTGCGGTTTGTGTGAGTGAGAAGAAAAAAAAAAAAGAGAGAGAGAGAGAGAAGGAAGAAAAGAGGAGAAAAGAAAAGGGAGCAAAAAGAGCTTGAGGGAAAACTCGGAATAGAGAGACAAGGAGCACACAAGAGGAAGGGTTGTGAGGGGAGAGAAACAAAGGAGATTATTACAAGAGAAAGTGGGTATATCGACGACTTTCCACGTGTACTTCCATGTCGGTCAATTTGTACTCATTCAATTCCTGTTTTATCTTGACGGCCAATGTAGGGGTCAATTTTTGGCACGTTGCTTCCGTATCGCATCGACGATCGTATTCACTGGAGCTGAACGTTTCATGCACTTGAATGGTGGGGTAGAATTGAATCTTTTTCTTTTTGCCGGATGAGGAAGAAGAAGAAGATGACGAAGATAAAGATGAGACGGTCGATACATTGGATGAGATAGTGGGTGTTCGTGGTGGCGTTGGACACGATGATTTCACAAAGGGTGGTGCTGGTGGTGCTGGTAATGCTTCTTCTTGTTGATGTTGATGTTCTTCATCGGTGGCTTCTTCTTCAGGCACGGTGGGTACATTGTTGTGCTTTTGAAAAAGACCTGACAAGGCAGCAATGGATGAACGTCGTCGTACACGTGTTGATGTCGTCGTTTCAGGTACTTCGGATTCACTCTTTCCTTTGAAAACTTCCTTGATACGTCGAGAAAAGGATCGCTTGGAACTCACCGACATACCGGATACAGAGGATGCAATCGATGTAACCGATGATCGTCGTCCTATAGAAAATTCGGTCGAAGAGGCACCTGATACAGTGGATGAAGATGAAGAGGATGTGCGAGAAGGTCGTGGATCATGAAAAGAAGACAACGAATGCTGAGAAGAAATGGATGATCGTGAATGGGGTGATCGTTGTGCTGGTGATGATCGAGGACTACTACTACGAGTAGGTGTTGATGTTGATTTGTGAATAGAACGAGGTGCAGCAGCGGATGTATCAACCCAAAGATTAGGATGGCAATTAGGATAATAGTACTGATAAGGTACATAAGAGCCACCATTCTTTTGCTGGGATGCAGCATGAGCATGAGCATGAGCAGCAGCGGCAGCGTATTGTTGCTGATAGTATGCCCATTCGGCAGGGGATGGATAACCCATGTTGGGATATCCCCAACCAGAAGGTGGCATCATGTTTGCTTGATCAAGCTGGTTAGATGCAAATAATGTCAGTAAAACGACCTAAAAAGCAGGGAGAGAGAGGTGCAGCGGAAAGGGGAATCCAAGGAGGGTTGTTGCTGTGTAACATTCCCAGCTTGATTTATCAACCCACGACATCCGCCTACATTGGAGGGATAAAGGGATGGATGGACTTTGTTACCTGCTTTTGCTTGTGGTGGTGTCGCATCTTGTTGGATGCCATGTAGTTTGCCAATGCAACGTCCTCTCCAATCTTCTCTTGTTGACGTCTCGAGCGATTACTGGGGCGGGAGTATTGTTGATGAGCTGTCATTGTAGCCATTTTTTGTGTGTGTATATATCTAGCGATGCTGTTTGTGGAGCTTGTAAAGATAAAAGAGGAATAGGGTGTGTGTGTATATGTATATATCTGTAGGGCTTGGATAAAGAAATGGGAACGAGCAATAGACCTGTAAAATGGATTGAATGTTGTGTGTGCGTGTAACTGATGATGTTGTTGGAGGGATTAAGGCTCAACAATATACACTAGATGGATGGTGTGGTATATACAGGAACAGGTGGAGTAGTATAGTGAAAGTGAGAGCGAGAGCGATTATGAAAGAGAAAGAGAGGATGGCTACAGAAGGCGACCACAACACAAGTTAAAGGATTGGAAAGGGTGGTTGAAAGTTAGTGGATGGGAAAAAGGAAGGTTGTACATAAAAGACGTGCACAGGTTTTATATGCTTTTAGAGAAAGCCCCGCTTATTCTTATCCATTGCAGATACACACGAACACAAAATGGATCAACAACACCCTGTGACCTCTTCCCCCGCCTTAACCTTCTTTTTTAGAATATGATCTCCTACTTCTACTGATGCAATTCACCCTACCACTCTCACTCTCTCTCACTCTCTTTACACACACAAATCCTCTCCTTGCAACGCCTAATCTGGCGGGGCGAAAATCCGGCAGCTTTCGGATGCAACACCCTGTCGGGATGCTATACTGCTTGCGTGTCATACAATATAGAAAGAGGCAAGAAAGTAGCGTGATAATGGCTATTAGATATTTTGTGTAGCATTCCACTTGGTTCTTTTTGCATTTGACTCCGCTGAACCCACGTACTTGGGCATCCTGTACGCATATTCTGTAATAGAGCAACACTTTAATTTTGTACAGCCAATGGGGACGCTGTTTCCTCCTACTCCCTCTTATAAGCCTTGATACACGCGCTTTCTCCTTTACCCATCACCCGTTTTCTCGTGGGTGGGTGTATATGTGGGTGTATGTGCTCCTCCTCCCCCAAGTACATTCGTTTGCTCCCACACACCATCTCATTCCCACACACACACATTTATATATATACATACCCATCATCTTGCTCCCTTTTGGGCAAAAAACAGACCTAGTTCCCCCTTACTTAAGACTTTCTATACCTTCTTAACTGCAGGGTAATGTCGGCATGGATACATCTTGCACTGCATAATCATCCAATACTAGGGGGTAGATCAAAATGGCATTGCGTTATTGTTGTAATCACGTTATTGTGTGTTGTATCCATGGCAACGCTTATGGGACAGGGAAAAAAAGCATGTTACGACATGATGCATGAAATACTCACGGATACCATAAACAATGCTGTCAAGGATGGCGTTACAAGCAAATGCAAGTTGACAGCTCCTTGTTTGTTATGGTGTTCCTTGCATCAGTCGTGGGATGCAAAAGATCTGCACAGACGCGTAAAAAAGGAAAGCGTGCTTCACGTTACACGAAAATTTCATAAAGGTGTGAGGTTGCATAATTTCACTTTTGACTACGCTGATATTGGCACTTGTACTCATTACTACCTATACAATCTTTATGTCGTATTATGTCGAAAGGAGAATATTTTATTTACAAAACATGCGTGTAAACGTGTAAAAAATGGATTATCGCTTATTTGGTGGCTTTAACATTCCCAATAGACGAGGTTCACGCTTCTGTAGTGGACTTTCATCAAGTGCAGCTTTGGGTAACTCCATGTATCGTGCCACCTTGCGTTCCGTTGGCTGTGATTTTGCTGTTAAACCAACACGTGCACTGTTCTCAGCAGGTGCGCCCAAATTTCCTCCTGATTCAGCCAAAAGTCGTTTTAATCGTTGTCGTTGTTGATCTCGCATCCTTTGATCTCTGGTAATAACCGGTCGTTCTTGTCGCTCAACGACTGCTAATCCTTGTTCCTCATCACTGTCATCCAGCGTCATCATGTGGCGACTATCAGGTGCTTCATCCTCTTGCTCTTCCTATCAACGACAACAACATCTTGATCAATAACCACGCCATCCTACCACTAATATCCGTTTTACCTCATCCTCTGGAATCACAAGACTCAAGTTACTTCGTGGATCAAGATCATCATCCTCATCCTCATCATCATCCCCATCACTGCCTTGCATCATATCATCTTCTTGTTCATGGTCACTCAAATCCAAACCTTGAGGATCTTCAGGCATTGATTGGAGAGCTTTTGCAAATGCTGCTGTTTTTGGATCACGGGCTATATCATAGACAGTTGTAAATTAGTCATACAATTTCCCTTCAATGAAAGTGAACCTCATCACATACCCAAGGCTTGAATTGGATCGCCACTTTGGTCCAATAATCGTTTACGTCGTTCGTTGGCTGCACGTCGTAATGCAATCAAATCATTGTCTTCTGGATCGTCATAGATATCGTAATCATCCAACATGAGGCCTGCTTCACGTGCTGCACGACGACGTCTCAAATCACCACTCATAATATCCTTAAGCAACCGCTCCACCATGTGTTTATCGGATTCGGCCAATTGTGAATTGAGTGCTGCACGTAATGTCGCTTCATCCACATGTTCATCCGTTTTATCCACAAGCATCCCATCTTTTTCATACTGATCAAGACGAGCATCATCTTCATCCTCATCCGCATCCGGACCACCAGCGCCAAAGTATTCATCTTCTGATTCCTGAGCTTCAGCATCCAAGTATTCACTCTTTTCCTTGCGTTGGTGTTTGATAGGTGGTGCTGCTGTTGCTGCTGTATCCACCATGTTGTCTTCCATTGGCTGATCGACTTGCTTTTCTGATCCTGTGTCGCTAGCTTCTTCATCATCATCGCTGAACAAGACGTTGTTGCGTTTTCTTTTGCGAATAGGTTGATCATCACCATCATCCTTCGGCATCGCCTCTGGTGGATTGGTGGCTTCATTCTCCTTGTCATCCCCATTCTCTTCCATGTGCACGTCTTCTTCATTGTCATCCTCGCCAACCTCTTCTTCTTCTCCTTCTTCTTCACCCGATAAAAACAATTCCTCAAAGACATCTTCATCTTCTTCATCAGGTACTTTGTCGTCATCATTGGAAGGTCGACTCTTGCGTCCACTTTCTCTGATAAAATGCTCATTGACTTGCATACCAATTTGCTGAGCCTGTTTCTCAAGTGCCAATTGATGCCGTACAATTTCCTCGGTGGTCTTAAAGGTACCCGTAGCACGTGCTTTTTCTTCCATATGGCGTCGACGTTCAAGCATTTCTTTTGCCATCATATCCTGTAATCGTTTGTTGAGATCGCGATGTGTCATGGGTCGATTCCTTAAAGGCGAGGGTGATGACTGGAATTGTTCAAAAGGTAATCGAGGTCGATCAGGTGATGCAAAATCCACTTCCTTGACAGCTTGTGGGTGCACAATCTCCAAATCACTGTCGCTGTCATCATTCAGTGCTTTGACTTTTTCACGGATCATGGTATTGGGTGATTTGTCTTGAGGTGGTGATGATGATGATGACAATAGGCGTTGCTGTTTGAATTTCTCCATGACGTGATTGAAGGAAAGTTTGTCGGTACGTGGCTGTAGCTTGGCAACCGTTGTACGTGTTAAACGCTGATTCTCTTGATGCATCAATCGTTCAGCACGTTTTGACATTGCACGTTTTGGTGGTCGCTTTCTCTTTTTCCCATCCTCATCCTCATTATCATCCTCACTATCATCATCTGATACGGCTGCTGTTGCTGCTGGTGTTGTCGATGAAGTCTTTTTCTTTTGACGTGTCTTTTTGGGTTGTTGTTGACGTCGTCGTCGTGGTTGTTTTTGTTGTTGCTCATTTTCACTACTGCTGCTGCTGCTACTACTCTCGCTGTTGCCGGCAAAGAAATCGAGCGGTCGTCTTTGACGAGGTGGATGTCGATTTGCTGTAGGTGACGAAACTGCAGCTGGCAATCGTTGATGTATCATATCATTACCCTCATCATTGCTGCTGCTATCATCATCGTAATTGCTTTTATCGAGACGAGGTGATGGCTCAGTGCGAAGAAGTGATTGTACAGCAGGTGTCTTGACTGCAGCAGGCGTACGAAACAAGACATTGTCCTTGAGTGGGTCATCGTCGTCATCGCTATCATCGTCGTCGTCCAATGCACTCGTCAAAGTAGTGTCTCGCATTAGACGCTTCAATCTAGCTGAAATGTTGAGGTTGTCTACACCCGTCAAACCGCCTTGATCGTCGCTGTCATTGTCTGAATCGGACAAGTCGATGGTTGTCTTTTTCTTGTCTGTGGCCATTGGGGTATCATTGTCATCCGAGCTCAAGGCTAAGAGGGTATCATTGTGCGTGTCATTGTTATTGGGGAGTGGTGTATCCGTGGTGGTGGCATCCATCGTATGTTGAGCCGAGAGAAAGAGAGAGATGTCTTGCCCTGGGTCGCGTGCTCGTGCCAAATGCAGAAAATTTAATCGCGTAGATACACGCGAAAACCGCGACTTGTTCTCTCCAGGGGCTGCTGACTTTTATCAACTAGAAGAATACGTGCTCAATGTCACTAAGACATGCCTATATCACGATGCTGCAATACCACAACAAGAGGCTGTGAGTTACTTTGAACCATCACACTATCTTATGAAAACATCCGATCTCCTTCACTTTGATACATGTCCACCACTCCCCCATTCATAATCCAATCCTATAAATATCCAAGTATGTGTGCGAGAGAGAAACAAGATCCTTGTTCAATTGGTATCATTGTACGTACAAAGTATGGGAAAAGGGTGATGTGCGTGTGAGTATGAGTGGAAAAGCAAAACGGGTGATGATGATGATAATGGCGTGTGTACAATCTAAATCTCATCCTCCATAAACCTGTTTTAAACCCCTGATCCATCGTTTTGTGCGTGCGTATGTGGGTGGGTGCTTTTGTTGTAGGGTGATGTGTGTGTGAAGAATAGTTGCGTGGAATGGTGTGATGATGGATCAGTGGGATGGTATTTAGTGGTTGATAGCACGGATAAGATCCTCTCGGGTTTCAATGATAGCAGGTGCTTGAATAGTCTTGCCATCAACAATTTCCTTAAGACCTTCACCAGCATACGAGACCCAAGGGGAGATTTCAAATTGAAGCTTCTCAAAGTCATCGGCGTTCTCACCAACAACCTTACCACCAGCAGCCTCAACGAAGCGAACATGTTGAGCAATGATATCACGGCGAGAGGTCTCAGGGCAATCAGCACCAGTGCCAGGAGCATTCTTAAGAGGGGAGAATTCTTCCTTACGGTCAACACCGAGAACAGAGAATTGCTCAGCATAAGGGAATACATCAAACACAAAGCATTCAAGCTTCATGCCACTGTTGCTCTTGGGGGCAATTTGTTCACCAGTCTCCAAGTCAACGTATTTGATCTTCTTCTTGGCAATGTGGTATTGAAGTTCGGATGCAAAGGTAGGCACGCGTTCAAGGAAAGCGGTAGAGAAAAAGTGGTTGGCAATGTTGGCAGCACCAAAGGTCAAAGAGCCATCCTCATTACGCTTCTCGGAGACTTCCTTGGAGATTTCAGAGTATTCGACGACACCATAACGACCATCACGCTTGCAAACAACACCGACAGGTTCCTCAGGGGCCGACTTTGCAGCGGTCTTGACACCACAATCAGTGTTCTTGCTAACACAGTAGCCGATGAAAACGGGATCAGCAACACGTGCGAGGCAGTTATCGACACAGTAGCAGTGGGTGTACAATACACCACGTTCCTTGAGTGACTGGATCACACCAGTGTTTTGTACAGCAGCATAAATACCACCGTTACCATCGGGTGCAATGGCGACCTAAAATAAAAAACAGGCTAATTTTAGCTTTCTATACGCCGACACGTACCACCTTTCCCCTCCCTCTTTTGAATTCCTTTTTCCCCGCATATATATCATAGAATTCCGCACGTGCACAAGCCCATTCCAGAATGATAACTCACCTTGTTCTTAGACTCAAGAATAATTTTACCATCCATAGTCAAGCAAGGAAGAGTACCTAAATAGCAAAAAGTGAGTGGATCCAATATCAAAGAAGCATCGCTTGTATATATACATACCTTGTTGGAAAAAGATGACGTTTTCCTCCTTAAGACCAAAGAATGAATGTTCCTTAAAGAATTGATAGGTGGCTTCATGGGTGGGACCTGAAGTCATGATGTACCAAGGGATGATGCCTTCACTGGAATCGGTAGGCTTGCGATATTGACGAGCAATGTCTTGAAGACGCAAGATGCGTTCAGCTTGCAATTGGAAAAGAGTCTTGGTGGAAGGAAGGTTGATGTTGTAGCAACCCTTGGGTGCACTGGATCCAAGACGAGTACCTTGACCACCAGCCATCAAGATGACAGCCACCTTGCCTTGAGCGATTTGTGTCAAACCAATGGTTTGCCATTCACTGATGGTTTCTGGAGAAGCCTTGACGGTGGAATCGAAAACATCTTCAGGCAAAGGTTCAACAGAAGCTTCTTGGCTTTGGCTCTCGGCCTCAGCACCAGCAATAGCCTTGGTATAGATTTGGTTTACGCGATCCACATCCAAACCAGAGAGTTGTTCATACAAGGCATGTTGTTCATCCACTGATAATTGATCAAAGAAATGGAAGACGTGACCTTGACCAGCTTGCTCGTAACGGGTCTTCAAGGCTTGCAACTCGGCTTCAGGAATGTTGGTGATGGTCATCTTGAATCAGAATGTGTAAAGTGAGATGAGGAGAAAAGGAGAAGAGTAAAAAAAAGGGAGCGGGCCAGAACCTTTTTATAAAGTTATATGCATGTGCAATAAGTGGGCGTGAGTATGTATATATATACACGCACCACACACACACTACGTGATGTTTGTGTGCAGATGGGCGTGTCAATGCCAAAATCCGTTCCGTGGAACGGAGTTGTTCCTTGTTGCACAAGCCGATATTGCACTTGCCACTTTGGGAGCTAATGCATTTAGCACTCAAGGCACACACAACACGTACACGTACAATACCACACACAACAGCACGTCATGGTTGTAGTATATTCTGCTATTATCACTATCACTATGAGCAATCTTGTCATAAAGATTCTGTACATGGTACAAAAGTAATGCATGGATTAGGTCACACGTTGCATACCTGTCAACACGTCAGCAACATGATTTGCCCATAACCCCCCTCCCCTGTTGCATCCCTGATATTTAGAGATGCATATGGGCTGTGCAGCAAATAGCAATGTTTCACTTTTTTGCTCTTATCACTCTCACATGCTCTTCCACCCCCAAACCTGTTTACTATGGGCCCCATCCATCGCTATTTTACATTGAATTGAGCATGAGGCGTGTGTGTATATCAATAGATAAAGTACGGGTGATAAACCATGTATGCATGTGTGTGTGTGTGTGCTACCCAAAAACGATCATGAAAACAACGAGTAAAGAAGATCAAATATGCGACTGCATATTGATCGCATGTGGCAGCACACGATCCAATCGATCGCTCTTTATTGCTTTTGACTCCGTATAAAAAAAGGTTCTGATAAGCAAGATATGAAGCACTAAAAAAAGTTGTGGGCTGATTACCAGCATTCTGGTCAACACATTACACGTAAACACCTGCATTATGATTATACTTTTGGAAAACAAAATATCTGCTCCCTACCCCCCAACAACATCACACGTCCCCCCATTCATGGCACTGGCCATGGTGACCACGCCATAATCATCCATTCATCCGACTCTATAGTTGTCCTCGTGTCTTTTGCCGAACGATAACAAAAAATAGCCACACACGCTTTAGCCGCTGGCCCCCTTGCACATGCTGTTCCTTTTATAGTTGCATCATGCATTATTGAGCACCGTGACAATCTCAAAGATAAGTCGATGATTCGCTATGAGTAGAAAGCAACCAGGGCAGCGGATGATAGTAGACCAAACTTTGAACCCCTTATGATAAAGAGGCGAAATCCATGACGACATGCAAAAGAAACAATCAACCAGCTCCCAAGGCACCCTCACAGATCAAAATGATGTAGTATACCACGCATGTCGTACCAAGAATGGGTCTTTGGTGATATGGCAGCACCAGCCACCTGTCCACGGACGCCACATTGTACGTCCAAAGGGTTATTTATATGGCCACGTAGTATACACGTACGATCCTTAAAGTGGTATTATCATGATTCGCTTTGAGTCTGTTGCGATTATCATCATCATTTATGCATCAACAAGAATGCATTATGTGCACATGAACAACCAAAAAGTGTACAATGTCACATCTCATTGAGGATTTGCAACACGTGCTGAAATCGGCCTGTGGTGGTGCAGGTCTCGCCCACTTTTTGTTGGGCTCGGCTACATATAGGCTGTGCTTCTGCTAACACATATCATAAACAATGACTTTGATCATTGTTCTGGTAGCACCGATAATGGGTATATGTACCTGAGACCGTTCACCACGTATATACCATCTTTGATCTTATTCGCCATGATCGTGTGAAGATTGGTTGGTACACAAATGACAAGCTAAATGAAATCTTTGCTGATACCAAAATAAGGTCGTCATCATACTTGCAGTTCACCTATACAGGTAAAAGCATCCACATTCACCAAAGCAGCAATCGCATTGGTTGAAAAGCGATCATCGATACACCTGCTGCTAAAGTATTATAACATAAGGATCCGGCTATCGCCGGCCTATTGTTCTAAAGGTAGATGCAATGCAAACGTTGCATGTCGTGTGTGTAACTGAGTCAGTCAGCACAGTCGATGCATGATACTTGTTCACTATTTAGGAATGGTTCATACATGCCAGCTAATAACCCATACCTCCCATTCACCTTCGTTGCCAATCCAATGCATGTGAACGATTGTGCTGCTCCAGCGCAACACCTCCATCCTTCAACTTTCTTCATCCGAGAGGCGTTGACTGAAAACCCCTCAAACACAGAAGTATCATCCAATACATATGAGAATGATCAAATTGCAAAGTATTTGTAAACTGCCAGCTAGCAGCCCATTCCTCCCATTCGCCTTTGTTGATCAAAACAATGCATGTGAACGATTGTCCTGCTCCAGCCCATCATTCCCATCATTGAACTTTCTTGATTCGAGGTGACATGGTAGCATGGCAACAATGGGTGTTGTTGGATCATCATTATCATGTAAAGTGTAAAATGGCACACACCCCTTTTGCTATACGTGAGGATCATAATTTCTTTTATTTACGTGTACCTATTGTCTATCGTGAGGGTGATGATGACGATGGGTGGATGGTGTGTATAGGGTAATTGATGAGCGGCCTCAGTGTAATAGCAGTAGGGGATTTAAACTTGGGGGACAGCAGCTCCACGACTTGGGATCTCTTCTCTTTCTCCCTCCTCTGCTCTTATCCCATTCACGACATTCCAATCAAGGTAATGTATTATACAAGAGTGCTCTTGTTGTTTGTGAGGCATTAACATAGTTCTGAACATGCATTGTCAGGGAGTGAGTGTGTCCAAAGTGCCGAGGAATGAGCGTGGTTGGTGGTTGCCATGGCTTCCTTTTGCTCGTTGCTATTCCCGCTCTATGCTTGGTGTCAACAGGTACATTCAGAGTCCAATGTTGCAGCCGAATTGGCTCCATTGACGCGTCAGCTTGTATAGACGGCAAGTTTGGTCTCAAGACGTGGGCTCGTTTGGCGTTTTGTTTCGGCTCAACTATTCTACACCATGGTTTTCGGTTTCCAGTAACCAACAACAAAGGGTCTCTTTGTGTATATTGAAAAGGCAAGTACAATGAAACAAACAATGAAAAGGGTGTTTATTGTGTGTGTGCTAATAATGAATTGAATAGGTTTCTTTGATCAGGCAATGCAACTTGGGGCATCATCATCATCTCTTTGGGTTCAAGTCCCAGCCTGTATCAAGTGGCCGCTGCGTCGCTCTGCACTACCCAAGTGTGCTAGAAAAGCTTATTGGAACGCGTCCAGGGCTCTATAGGCCTGCGTTGAGTTGAGGATGGGTCGATGACGATGGATTTTTGGAAGAGCATGGTCACCGTGTTGAGGTAAAAGGGGATTTACAACAGCTTGTGAATGTGTTTAACCAACACGCTCTTCTCGTGATAGGATCGTTCTTTCCCTTGAGGATTTCTTTTCATGAGGTGTGGAGTGATTGGAAGGATTGGATTGGGGATCATTCTTTCTTTGGAGAGGATGACTGAGGACAACTATGAGCCTGGACTCTACGTAAGTGATGTCCTTCCTTGCCATGGATCGAAATGGCCTTGCGTGATTCGTGCAGTGATTTCTCAAGAACAAGAGATCACCCGACGTTGCTCGTATGGTGGTGATTTGATTTGTGAATTCCTTCTGATTTGCTTTCTTAGAGAGGATCGCCTAACGGTATACCAAATCGTCATCGATCCCGGTATCAGATGGTGTCTAACATGTCTGCATTCTTATTTGTAGAGACGACGATTACAATGATCACAACATTCACAACGATGACAATGATAACGACAACGAGATTCAAAAGGAAGCCTGCAAGATCCCATTCTTTTCTACTTGTGTATTTTTGGATGTTGGTGTGACGAATGAGATTGAGGACTGGTGACGAGTACGAGTAGGAATGATGACAGAGGATGACTACGACGATGGTGGTGGCAATGTACAGTAGCAAGATAGCTAGATGAAATAAAGCATTGTTTATTTATTATGTACACGCTTGTTGGAGGTTGCTAGCTTGTGGATTACATACTATTGCTTCGAAGATCGAATAATAAAAGTGGTCCGGTTATCGGTCATGCAAAAAGTACATGGCTTTTGTGATACAATAAGGAGGAGTGGGAAGTGGGATGAGCTTGAGAAGAGAAAAAGTGAAGGGATCCCTCCATTGAGTTTCAGGATGAGTGACTCGTTCAATATGTATATGTATCTTTTTACATATACAAATTGGTTTATGCAGCTCGACTTTCTTCTACATGCAAATGTGATGCAGACATTGACACACCTTCATTATTGGATGCTGTTTACTTACGTACCTTCACAAAAGGCAATCATCATCATCATCCATTTGTGTAGCAACCTGTCAAGGACGTGTCTGTGTAACCACCACGTGCCGTTTCACTCAGCTCTTCATCTTTCCGTTAATGCAGCCGACACCATCCACTAGGAAAAAGCAGCTCCATCACGCTTACAGCATAGGTAAACACATAAAGACAGCCATATCTCAAGATTTCACAATCAAACACAGGGTTTTTAATGGATCAATGGACTCGGCTTGGCCAACTGCACCTTGTGTGAAAGTTTCACGTTCAATGTCGCAACTAGCCCAAAAAATATTTTTTTGGTCGTCGTTGAAGAGGTTGACCTCCAGATCCAGTTTGGCTGGTAGCGACATTGCGAAATCTGGGATTGGCAAGCTTGATCGTGAAACTTGCACCCAAGATGCTGTTGGCCAAGCCGGGCACATTGCTCTATTCAAAACCCCACGTTTCATTGTAAAGTTTGGAGATACAGGCACCTTTATGTTTGTAAGCGTGATGGTATATGAAGAGTGGTCTTTGTTTATTGTGAAGTAGCTAGACCCTGACAGAGCAAAAGATGCAGAGGGTAGTGTTGTGTAACACAGCTATGTTTGCATGAATGGAAGGGTCAATGTATGATACTTTATGCATCATCTAGGAACAGGCATGTATTGCTAGCTAACGGCCACTTTTATCCAATCATCATTGTTGTGAGATCCACTGCATGGGAACGATGCCCCTGCTCTAGACATTCATTTCCATGATTAAAGTAGGTTGATCCGAGCTGATTTGACTGAGGTGCGGTCAAAGAGAGATTACATCACTCTGGACATAGAGCACGCTCGATGTAGCTCAACCGATGTAATCTTGTGTGAGCGTAACTCAACCAAATCAGCTCGGATCAACCTACTTTAATCATGGAAATGAATGTCTAGAGCAGGGGCATCGTTCCCATGCAGTGGATCTCACAACAATGATGATTGGATAAAAGTGGCCGTTAGCTAGCAATACATGCCTGTTCCTAGATGATGCATAAAGTATCATACATTGACCCTTCCATTCATGCAAACATAGCTGTGTTACACAACACTACCCTCTGCATCTTTTGCTCTGTCAGGGTCTAGCTACTTCACAATAAACAAAGACCACTCTTCATATACCATCACGCTTACAAACATAAAGGTGCCTGTATCTCCAAACTTTACAATGAAACGTGGGGTTTTTATTAGAGCAATGGGCTCGGCTTGGCCAACAGCACCTTGTGTGAAAGTTTCGCGTTCAATGTCGCAAACAGCCCAAAAAATATTTTTTTGGTCGTCGTTGAAGAGGTTGACCTCCAGATCCAGTTTGGCTGGTAGCGACATTGCGAAATCTGGGATTGGCAAGCTTGATCGTGAAACTTTCACCCAACGTGCAGTTGGCCAAGCCGGGCACATTGCTCTATTCAAAACCCCACGTTTCATTGTAAAGTTTGGAGATACAGGCGTCTTTATGTTTGTAAGCGTGATGTTATATGAAGAGTGGTCGTTGTTTAATGTAAAGTAGTATGACTATAATAGAGCAAAAGATGCAGAGGGCGTGTTTGTGTAACTTGAGTCATTCAGCACAGTCGATGCATGATTCTTGTACACTATTTAGGAATAGTTTAAAATGCCAGCTAATAACCTAGTCCTCCCCATTCTCCATTGTTGCCCAAACTAATGCATACGAACGATTGTCCTGCTCCAGCCCAGAATGCCCATCATTCAACTTTCTTGATCCGATGAGATTTGACTGAAAAATGCTCAAACACAGAAACATCATCCAATATCAGAAGAATCAAATTGGTAAGTTATTTGTAAACTGCCACTTGATCGCCCATTCCTCCCATTCACCTTTGTTGTCAAATCCAATGCATACGAACGATTGTGCTGCTCCAGCGCAACACCTCCATCCTTCAACTTTCTTGATCCGAGAGCATTTGGCTGAAAAACGCTCAAACACAGAAGTATCATCCAATATGAGAATGATCAAATTGCAAAGTATTTGTAAACTGCCAGCTAGCAGCCCATTCCTCCCATCCACCATCGTTGCCCAATTCAATGCATGTGAACGATTGTCCTGCTCCAGCCCATCATCTCCATCCTTCAACTTTCTTGATCCGAGAGGATTTGATTGAACAACACTCAAACAAAGAAATGACATTCAACATCAGTTCAACCAATTTTAATTTGCAGTTCTTCCACTCCCACTTCTTGTCTTTTCCTCCCATTCTCAACTGTTGGTGCATTCAAGTATACAATTACCACCTACGTACGATTGTCCTGCTTCAACCCATCATGTCAATCCTGCAACTCTCTTGATCCCATTGTCTTTGACTCAATGGCAAGTCCATGGCGTGTGCGCTCCACTACAACACCCGCGTTTCTTTGAAACTTCACCTTCTCTTGTACAATCCTCGACCAGACCAATCATAACAGCGTTCATTGTAGCAGTTGCCATGAGCAAGATCTTCCACTTCATTCTCTCAAGTTACTTGCAGCAACTTGCCTTGCAGCGTTTTACGTGAACAGTAGATAGCCATTGTACAGAAGCAGCTTTATTTACGTGTAGCAACTTGTGTTAATACAAACGAATCTCTATGGAATATGGATATGGATATTGTTTGGTGGATGAGATGGAAGGGCATTGGACATATACAATGTGTGGAAAAAGAGCCTTTGTTCTCATGTATCCATTGTCTGCTTGACCATTATGCATGAGGCTATCATCCTGAACGATTGCTGCATTTGATTGTCATCGTGGCAGCTACTATCATCCTCCTTTGTGCAACCTGTCAACCATGTACAACCATCATCATCCAGCGGCATGTTTTGATAGAGACCTTCCTTCTTCCCGAGTTGGCCTCGTCGTGTGCGGTTGCTTGATGTATTGTGTTATAGAAAGATTATGGTAAATGCAGGATGTAGAAGTGCATCCACTTGTTAATACTATGATAAAAGGAAAAGAGAGCAAGAGAAATGATATGGTTGTTGCATATGGACAAAGGCCGCATTTCATTGTATAACTCACCTCCCATTTCTTTGTGATTGGATCGTTGTCTGTACATAGCCTCTTTTTGTGATTTACATCCTGTAAGATACCAGGTATCCCTAGTGATGTCGATTGGTTGGAATCCCATATGACAAAACGCAATGATTTGTACTACCGAATACGCATGATGATTACAAGCTTATAATGGAGATAATTGCCAGATAAGGTGGTATTTTCCTGGAGACTTTATAGCATTAGTTGTTTTTGACAATCCTACGAAGTATACTATTGTACAATATAAAAGAGCAAGAAGGAGGAGAAGGTAGAGGAGGAGGAGGGAATCAAGGTCCAGCCCAAGATATATGAGAGTGTGTAATAAGAGATAAGAGAAAAAAAGATACAATGTAAAAAAAGAGACGGATGCGAGTGATGTGTACATGATAAAGGTTGGTTGGTGAGAGGGAGGGGGATGTATGCGATGTGAAAGTGTTATCTGTGTAAGATGAGGGATATGGTTTGTGTATCGTCAGGGCGCGGAGGAATCAACCCAGTCTCATGATCCATTTACGATAGCATCGGTTTGTTCTTCCCAAGATTGTTCGACCATGGCATCCACTTGCTTGAGCCAATCTTCATCCACATACCAGTATCCTCGAACCTCAAGTTCCTTTTTCTTTTCACCAGCCACCTAATCAACAAAAAAAAACAATGAGCCACTTCTGCCTTATATAGCCCCATCCAAATATATATATATATATACAACATACCCGGTAATTAGCATGGAGGATATAAGGATCAACGCCCCGAGAATTGGATAGATCGTGATCGAAATAAGCATAGCCATTAGGAAAGTACATGACGTCAAGCAACACCACACTTGTCGTTCGTAGATCAAGGATCATGGGATCCAGGGCACGGTTCATAGCACCTTGTTGTGTCAATCCTTGATTCGAATCCTGCAAGCGAATGGTCTCTGCAAGCATGCGTTTCATATCTTCGTAAGGTCGCATCATGAAAAAGCCCGAGTTGATTTGTCGTTCATCAAGACCTTCTTGTTGGAATACCACATGTGTCTCCTTTCGAATGTCAAGCAATGTCTTTATGTACTCCCGCATACGAGGTCGTAGCCACACAATGTCGATATCAGAGAAAAAGACTGTGATGTCAAGGTACAATAAACGTTGAACGACGAGGGTTTTGGCATGGGTGATTGCCTTGTACTGGGGTGAGAAATAGTCTTCGAAATTGGATGCGACTTCTTGATGGAACCATTCATCAGGAATGGTGGCTGCGTGATCTTCATAACCGGCGTTGACCAAGTGAGTATACAGCTTGTCGTCCAAGCAAAAGATAAGATAGCGAGTCTCATTGGTGCGTTTCAAGGATTCAATCCAGTTGTACATGTAATCTCGCATACCATAGTTGGCAGTAGCAATAACAAGCACTCGTCCATCCACCAGGTTCGCATTGATCTTCTCCATAAGAGCAGCTGGTGGCTCTGGTAATGATTCAGGCACTTGTATCGTTGGCATGCCTTGCTCTTCTTGTGTTGCATTCGACGAGTCGACGATTTCGGGGATCTCGGGTAATGGTTCGCTTGAATCGTATGTATAACACGTGCAATCCCAAGAAGTGTTGCTGTGCCCGGTAGCGTTGAATGCCTGTTGCTGATCTTGGAGGTAATCGGCAGGGACGGTATGAGATGATGCTGGTAACCATGTTGGCTGTGACACACTTGTCAACGTGAAGAGAATCAATGTGCTAGCAACAACGATCGTGACCACAGGCACAAGGACCCGTTGGTGAAGGCGGTCGAGTGGTGGCATAGGAAGAGGGGAGAAAGAAAGAACGGGGGATTTTCGATGTTGTGCTCGGGAAAGAAAGGAGTCGAGTCGAGAAAGAAAAGATCGAAACAAAGTTATCAGCCAGTCGGCAAATCGCTAATGTGTGTGCAAGGTTTGTTGTGCCTGTTGCAACTTGTTCTCGCGTGCCTTGTTTCTGTTTCTCTCATTCTCAATCTCTCTTTGATCATATTACGTCGCTGGCTTAGTCTCCGCCAACACCTTTATGAGTTTAGTTCGCTTGATACAAAATGAAGTTGTGTGCGTGTGTGTCATGGCACTTGAGGAATTTTGGGGGGAGGATGTCGATGATAGAGAACAATCAACCATTGCATTGCTTACAAGATGATGCCTTTATCCAATTACTATGTCCGTGCACTTTATATCCAGACCCGTTCCACGATCAATAAATTCATAATTGAACTATTACAATAACCTTATGGAAGATCATTCTGTATTGATATTTACCGGGATTCATTGACGTAGCACGAGCACCCCCAGGTTTTTGAATTTGTAAATTGCTGCTATATAGACTCAGTCTTTTTCCCTCTCTATTTCACTCTTTCTACATCCAAAGCGAAAAATGTGCTCCCGATGTCATCATGTTCTCCTCATTTACTCCTTGTTTTCGAATCATTCATTCAGCTGATAGCCAATTTGATGCCTCTTTAAACGTATCGGCCATTGTCACACTGGCCATTTTTCCGCTCATCCGTTCACACTATCGAGAACCACAAATAGAATGGTGCTATATGCATCAGCCTCGCAGGTGATTGGCCGATTTGAAAGAGCTCAGCGTGGCGTAGATCACTTTTTTTGCCCCGCAAGACCATCAAAAACAAATGACACCTACTTTCTCCGTTATTTGGCAAAGCGTAAAAAAAGCCATTCTATGTTGGATACATGTATAATGAAACAAAGTAACAGGTTGTATATACTCATCCATCATCCAAATCGGGTAAAGTTCAGGGCGGATGTATGTTGGCACAGACGCTGCTCATATGATCTCACTATTGAAAAATGGACCACTGTCAATAAAGCCTATCTCCGCATGGTATATCTTTGCTTAGTTAAGACAATGGCATGCTCTCAATTGAAGAGATAGAGAGACCAACGATGGCCTTGTTGGACAAGTTATTGTGTTGGACGTTTACTACTACCCCAAAACGAGGGTCACATGACCCGAAGGGACACCTTACATAATTAGCCATACACGCCCCTTTTGCTTTTCTGTCAAACAGTGCCAATTTGGATAGGCGCTTCATATACATTTGGTATACCGTGGGTAGTTTCATGCTATAGCAATCATCTTGCTGTGGTATGGGTCATAAGATTCAATCGTTGTTGATCCTAGCTTTGCATAGTAGTAGGAGTGATGATGATTTCCATGCAGGGAATAAAGAAGGAAAACGATGATGGTCTTCTATTTTGAGATGGCAATGGTGATCAATTGGCTTTTGTTGTCAATAGGCGTAGATGGCACAAGCAGCCGACAAGTAGGTGTTGTAGCAATGGTTGATGGTGTAGTAGAAACAGCGAAGCATTATGCATTTGATTTATGGGTTGGGTCAAGTTTATGAAATCGCTAAAGCTTCATTTATGGTACATGGAATCGCGTGCTCGAATACATGTTTCCTTTTGCTGGTGCTCCCATCACCTTTATTGTATCTCTGCTGCTGTGTATAATAATTAGTTGGCCACATCCAATCATAGCAGCGCTATTTCCTAGATGGCTTATGCCTTCCAACCTATCTCCTTATAACCCGCCCAAAGTAGATTTTGAAAAGTGTCAGAATGGAGAAAACAGCAAAGTCATAAAAAAGGAGGGATTGGATGTGGTGAGCTTGTCATGGATAAAAAAAGTCAATGGGGAGGAGAGTCAACCTCAAAAGGGATGAATTAGGAGTTTTTACCCTTTTATGATTGGGAGAGGCGGTGTATACATGTATGTGCTTGCAAGTTGTTCATATGCCCTAGTTTCTTGAATCGCATGATATTAGCCTGTACAATGTGCTGTGCAATGCACCTGATGATAGAATGTTGGCAAACCTTGACATAAGCTCCCCTTCACATGCACTTTTTTCCCTTCAGCTTCTTCTTTCACACTTTATTATCACTCAACTGCATCATTGATTACTGCTTTTTTCTTTAACAACAACGATGAGTGTAGTAATGCGATCGGAACAATGCGATCGTTTGCTTGATACACTACACAAAATGCATGCCATGCCATACGAACACACCAAAACACTGATAACTAGCAAGGTAAACGATTTGATTGACAAGAAAAGAAAAATGCTTAAAGTATGTACAGGTTTGGAAAGAATTTGCAAGCGCTTTATCGACGATTTTGACACTTGTGCCGCATGCGATCAACAATACACCATCATCCTCATACAACAACAGCAGCGAACACCACAAGGATGATACATTACTTTCGGCTCTTGGTAATGCATCATCCGTATTATCACTTGCAACGAATGCTCTCATATCAGCAGACAAGCAGCAACATCAGGATACCCCTTCATCTCCTTCTACAAGCAAGCTCCGCCGACGTATCACCTCCACGGTCAAAAGCAGGGCAGCACTTTCACGTACAGTCACTCGAAAGGCAGCCACCACCACCACCAGTGCTGCTGCTGCACATTCTTCTCCTTTTCCTCCTTTTTCTTCTCAGCAACAAACATCCACTACTACTCCCGCCTTGTATACTCTTGATGCCGATATTGAGCGTGTACAACGTATATCCTATGACGTTCTCCTTCTTCTCCAGCAACTTATCATGCAACTTGATTGCATGGATGAATACCACGATACCGATGTTAGCGTAAGTGGTATAAATAATGACCACGTTTATGATAACGGCATCCACTCACATGATCCTTTTGTATAGGCGATCCATGCATCGTTAATTGCACGTGTCGAGCAACTCGTGGACGCATTGCTTGGAATGTCATCACCACCACCACCACCGCCAGTTTCACCCCTTACTCCAAGGGTGAAAACACTTTACAATTCAGCATCCTCACCTAACTTTAGAAAAAGTAATAATGACCGAGCCATGGATACCAAAGGTAAAAGGACCCCGATTATTTAAAAGGAGAGAATGCATGTACTAAAGCATGCCTCTTTTAGCTGTCCATTATAATCCAAATCGACATTCCATGTCACATGAGTCCTATACATGGTATGTGTGACACAATCATGCAAGCCCAAGAGCAACCGAAGCACTCATTTAATCTTTGTAGCACAACAAAGCACGTATCCCAGCAACAACAAAAACGGTCCACAGGCACAGGTCAGTTGATGATGGTCTATTTTATCAACCACAAAGTAAATCTGATAAACCCCGATAGTGGGATTTCGATTCATGCGTAGCATTTCTTCCTCGTTTCGAAGCAGCCATGCCAACGCCTCTTTTTCACGTGATTTGAAACAACATCATCGATCACCATCACCACCACCCATTCCACCACGATCTAGCATATCATCGCTTTCTTTTTCAGAGCCCACGACCACATCAAGTGACTGTGATAGTGTCCCTCGATTGATTCACAGTGTTGGAAGCGCATCCTTTGATGAAAACGATTCAATCTCCACATGGTCTACCAGTAAAAGTGCAACGCCTTCTTCTAGCATGGCAACCAAACAGCAACGATCATCATCCACAAAAACAAGTGCCATGCGTGCCATTCGAATGCTTTTTGGATCAGCTATTATTCGTCCCGTTACCATTATTACAAAACAAGACCAAAAGATACGAGAAGCACAACAACAGCAACCAATAACATCCTCTCGCAATAGCAGCCACCACCACCACCACCGCCATTATAACAGCAAAAGGTGGTCACAAATCAGTAGCAGTGATACCACGACCACAGCGAGTGCCAGATCAGCATGTTTTCTTGATGGCGATGATGATGGTGATGATACGAATCAATGCCGCCTTATCAACAGCCGACGATTATCAGGAAGTGGCATACCTCTTCTTTTCACGCCAACCACATCCCTCGGTCTCAACACGAGCAAATTCTGGGAAGAGATCCATTCCAAAAATGAGCAGGATGAGGTCTTTTTATCAAGCACCTATGGACCCATATCACCCCTTCATGTGGATACCACTACTACTTCACCTCCTCAAGGTATAGAAGATACAACTGAAGCCTCTTCAGCTCGATCAAAAGATGCATTATCCACCACATCCTCCTCCTATTTCTCTGCCCGCTCCTCTTATTCATCAGACTCAAGTCTTCGCTGTTTATCATCCCAAGGTGTTTCAGATTCCAAGCAACAACATCGAGTCGATAATGCTGATATGGTACAACAACATGAAGAAGAATATCGCCATGCATCCATTTATGATTCCAATAACAACAACAACAATGAAAGTATCTCTGACAAGGCTACGACTACCACCACAGGACATCACCATCCATTGCGATCCACCTTATTGTCGAAAGCCATGCTACTTGCCGATAACAACTCGCCACAACCGCAACATGTGCCTAATTATCATTCAGTGGGCACCATTGGGATCGGTAACTTGTCATCGGTCTTGTCAAAGCAATGGATGTTGCATAGTATGCGAGCCATCAAGTCAAGCAGTAGTAGTAACAACCATCATCGAGCACCCATTCCATCCATGTTGCAGCAATCATCCACAGAAAGGCCCATGGTAAAAAGTAGCTTTCCCTCTGCTTCGTACCGTGTACTAAGAATTGATTCTCTTGATCAGACACAACGATCGATGGTTGAGGAGGATATCTCGTTATTATCCAACAAGGATGATTACACTTACATCGAAGAGAATGGCCATGTGACAATGATACTTGAAACAAGATCACGATGCAAGTGCGTGGTTGTAGCAGGGACATGTAACAAGTTGACTGAAAAGCTGGCTGATGATGGTGTACAAGGTAAAGTGGGGTGTGTGTGTGTGTGGATCCTAATGGGCACTATGAATCACTGATGTTGATGATGATACTTCTATTAGACTTTGATTACATTGATACATACCTTCAAAGCCATGCGTCTTTTATATCATCGGTGGACTTGCTGGATCAATTGGCCAAGCGTTTCAATAGCACTGTTCAGTCATGTATTCAAATCAAGTAAGCAACAATGGGAATAGCAATCAACTTGACACGACAATGGCATCTTACCATTTGTGGGTACCAGGTTACTGAATGTGATGGAGCGATGGGTGAAGTTCCAATACGACGATTTCAAGAATGACCGTTTGTTGTTGAGGAAGCTGTATGCGTTCTTGACAAGCAGTGAAGAAAAGCGACCTGAATTGCAAAAAGAGTTGGGCGGTATTCGTGACGCATTGTCCATGCAGATCGCACGGGATCAAGGCAGGTCTCCTCTGTTGTATCACCGAAGATCACTTGACAGCTCCGCCATGTCGACACCTCTCTTGATGCCATCACGTAACATGTCTTCAACAACACTAGGCGGTGGTGGTGGTGGGATTGTTGCTTTATCATCAACGCTTTCGGTGCTATCATGCCTTGAAGCCAAACAAGTGGCACAATACTTGACGTTGGCTGATTTTCACATTTTCAAATCCATCAATGCATACGAATACATGAGAGGCCATTGGCGTACCATGAGACGAGGTGAACCACTCTCAGCTACAGACAGCTACACTCGCATCCTCACTATCAGAGCAAATATGGCAAGTATTACATACATGAATAAGTATAGTGTGGCATACAAACTAACCCATGTATGATGAATGTACTTTAGCTACATCATTGGATACTGCATGAAGTGTGTTCTCCAAAAATGCCAAAGCAGCAACGTACCATTCTTCGAAAACTGATCCAAGTAGCAAAGGTAAATACAAACATAGCTCGCATGGACATTGTTATTGGTATTCACTGCTTTTGATATGTAGCTATGTATCGAATGGAACAATTTTCATACTGCCATGAACATTATCCTTGCTTTACAAAGCCAAACGATTCAAAGATTACATAACACGTGGGCTATGCTTTCAAGTCGTGATCTCACAGCATTCCAAACATTGCAGCAATATGTGGATGTCTCCAACAACATGGGCCACTATCGACAAGCTCTTGCTGATGTTCAAGCCCCAGCTGTACCATTTTTCCCGCTCGTGCTCAAGGACCTGGTTTTCCATATGGATGGTAATTCTACCATCCTTTCACGCGATCAACATGGCCATGACGGAATGGAAGAACCACTTGTCAATTTTGGGAAATTCCGTGCTGTTACACGCATGATCGCCACGTTGACACAATTGACAAGTCAAGATTACTGGTTTGCAGCCGATTTGGATCACTGCCCCTTTTTGCCAAATGCCCCCATTACTAGACCACCTCAATGCCATCCAACAACAAGTACCCATGTGCCACCCTTGGATCGTGTTGCTGAACTTGTTGAAATCAAATTACGAGCAGTGGAATCATGTTACGATGATCCTCGTTGTAGCATCGTATCAGTAACAGCTTCATCCCAATCCACCACCACGGCCGATTAACTACATATCCTTTTGTATTAATGTACAATCTTCCTTTTTTAATCTTTGTAAACAATGTATAAACAACACTCTACTAGTCCTTATATGCTATGATTCCTCCTTGATACGTTCAAATTCCACCATCAATTCACAATGATCGGTATGTGGAAAGAGATCGATGGATACTGCACGTGTTGGTCGAAATGGTAACCCCTTAAACCGGTTTGATGTTGGACGACATAAGCTGCAAGAAAAAGTGGGTGATTTATGAGCATTGAGGATCCTTCTTTTGCTTCCTTTGATAGTGTATCATCCCTTACCTAATAAAGTTTTGCATTGCTTGATTTGCGTCGCAGCTAATGAATATAACTTTGCGGATCTCTGATGATTCTCGTACTGCTCGTATCACTGTGCTATGTACGCCACTCCTTTTCTTCTCATTAGTGTCTGGATCTATATGCGTGTATGCTTGTGGTTCCTACCTTGGTGGATCGAGGACGGCAACCACTTCTTCGTTCTTTTCATTAGCCACGACATCAATTCTCTCCTCAACCTTGCTTGCGTGATACTGTACATTGGTCACGTCTAATAGGGATGTATCCATGTCAGCTATAATGACGTATAATGATGATTCTTTATCCTTACGATTCATTTCTGCATTGACTTGGGCATCCACAATAGCCTCCGATATCATCTCAATTCCAATCACGCGATCCACTGTCCTTGCCATGGTGATGCCAATGGTCCCTGTACCGCAACATAAATCCAATAGCGTTGTCTTTTTGCTCTTGCTGATATTACACCACTCGGCACATTTTGTGTAAAGCAATTCGGTCGCTGGCGTGTTGACTTGGAAAAAGGCGCTACTTGAAAGACGGAATCGACAACCAAGTAATTCTTCGTACACATAGCCATCTCCCAAAAGGATCTCAGTGGTGCCCTTATCAGTGATACCATTCGATTCACCATTCCATGTTTGCAGCAGCAACGTGGTCACATTGATTTGCTCATCTCCCTTTCGATCCTTGTAGCTGCTCCAATACTCTGTCAACCTTTTCTTCTCTTGAGCTACTTGTTCCTCGGTCATGTCGGATGTCTTCATTTGCACAAGAATCAAAACTACCAGGATTACATTGGGATGAGTTGTATGCGACACAAAGACATATAGAATCACACACATACTGTCGCCTGTTCTTTGAGTTTTCACCATCAATGATCTCCATACGCCCTTTTTCTCTGCACGATCATATACATTGTACTCGGATGATTTGACATAGTTCTAGCACCAACAGGGTAAGTCAACTTTTGATCCTCACAAACACCCGTAACCTCTTACCTCCATCGCTTTGGCAATGCGTTTGGATATATCAGGTACATGTAAGCAATCTTCAGGGCTGTGAACGGATGTGATGCCATGGCGATAAAGTCCCAAAAGAAAACCCACTGTGGTCTCGCTGTCAGGATTCTTGCCAATGGTGAATTCGCACTTTGTCCGATAACCACGAGTGATAGGCGATGCAATGGGATCCAATATCTCTATAGGCAATCCCTCCCTTTTATAACATTCGATTAACCCTTGTGATCCATCCACATAAGATAACTAGCACTTACTGGAATGCCCATGCAAGTTGCGCTCGGCTGGTATCATTCAGATCGGGAAGTCGGCTTAGTTGACGTTTAAGCTTGGCGAGATGGCGTATACCCGATTGATGTTTCTTAGCCAGTTGTTCATCATAAGGTATCCTAAAAAAGAAGTATCGGATCAATGATGGATCCATCATTTCGCTAGCTATGGTGAGGGGACGTTACTTGTGAAGGGGTGTGACTTGATCAGCGAGGCGTTCTGCAGGTGATCGAGTGTCATTGTCCGCTGTCGTTGATGTTGATGATGGTGCATTCTCCTTGGCCGTCTTTGCTTGGAAACGTGCACGATACACTTCTTTGTTGATGGTCGAGTATTCGGTCGTCAAGGCTCTCTTTTTAAATTCAACGCCCTCCAGCTTCTGCATGGCTTCTTTGGCAGGACCTTCAGCCTTATCCACATACATACATAAGATAAGAACCTTATACACTACCTTTTGACGGTAGCAGCAACTCACCTCGAATGTCAAATAGGCATATCTCCAGTTGGGCGCTTTCTTGTATCGGTCGATGCCTTGGTTACGAAAAAACTTTTTGATTGCTGCCGATTCGTGGGAGGGAAGATTGAGCACTTTGACTCGATGCAATGTCGTTCCAGGTGCTGCTGCTGCTGCTGTGTCTTCAGTCGTTACAGCCGCCATGTGTCGAAGAGCCGTTGCTTTTTAAAGGTATGAGCGATTGTAGTTTGGAAGAATGAGAGTAAAACTCACTTGCGAGAGACCGTATTCGGCTCAACATTGACATGAAGGGAAGAAATCTCACATGACTGACAGGTCGGCATTCTTTATATGCTCAAAATGGAAATCTTCTACACAGGTACGAGAAACGCATTACATTACACACGCCACTACAACAACCTTGGTACTCAAAGTGAAGCTAATTTCTCCTGGATCGATTAAGTTGTTCATCAAACAATGGCGGTTAGGCGGTGTTTTTACAAGAGTCGAACATCACAATGAGGCCCAGGGCAAAGAAAGTAGGATAGCCTATCCATAGAGCAGCTCTAATTCACATAAACTTGGACATTTGGCATTGTGAGCAATCAAATAGGGGGATGTGCGATATAAAATGATAGAGGACAACATCCCATGTTGATGGGGCGTGGATACCTTATGCTGACAAAGAGGCTACAGTAGATGGTTGTTGGGGAGGGGATGGTACCTCAGGCGTACACGAACAATCAGCATCAAGCAAGCGTTATTACAGTGTCAAATGTACAATTTCATTTTTCTTTTTTGCAGTATTGGAATACAAACGAGCAATAATGTGGATACACAAGTGTGGTATTTGGAGATGGGGAGGAGATTGTCAAGGATTATGATGTAAAATTACAATTGAGTACGCAAGATCTTCACCACCTTGACTTGGGTGTATTCTTGAAGAGCATACTTGCCCAATTCCTTGCCAAAACCAGATTGCTTGTAACCACCGAAGGGAGTGCTTTGATCAAAGACATCGAAGCAGTTGACCCAAACAGTACCAGCCTTGAGCTCATTGGATACCTTGATGGCTGTATCGAGATTAGTGGTATAAACACCACCTGCAAGACCATAATCAGAGTCGTTGGCAATTTCAAGAGCTTCCTCAACGGTCTTGAATTTGATAATGACGACGACAGGGCCGAAGATTTCCTCACGACTTATCTTTTTCGACGAAAGAATGGATTAGCATACAATAAAAATGAGGTAAGGATATCGTATTTCATATACGTACACGCATGTCGTTCTTGCAGTCGGTAAAGATGGTTGGTTGGATGTAGTAACCCTTATCACCATGACGCTTTCCACCATAATAAAGAGTAGCACCTTCCTTTTGACCAATCTCGATGTAATTCATGATCTTGTCAAATTGGGCCTTGTTGATTTGGGGACCTTGGAATGTATCCTCTGCAAAGGGATCGCCAACCACAATATCCTTGGTGTGCTTCAAGAACAATTCAAGGAACTTGTCATGTACCTTTTCATCCACAAGGATACGGGAACCAGCATTGCAGCTCTGGCCATGGTTGTTGAAGATACCACCGTGAGCTTGAATAGCAGCGTTCTCGAGATCAGCATCAGCACACACGATTTGAGCGGACTTGCCACCAAGTTCGAGTTGCAATTTCTTGAGGTTGCTGTGCGACGAGGATTCCATAATCTTACGGCCAGTCAAAGTAGATCCAGTGAAGGCCATCTTGCCCACAAGCTTGTGATTGGCCAAAGCAGCACCAGCTGTATGACCATAACCAGTAATGATGTTGACGACACCCTACGTATAAACCTTGATCATCAGTATCCCATATGCCATGTGTTGTCCTTTTATCATCACTTACAGCAGGGAAGCCAGCTTCCTTGACGAGGTCAGCAAACTTGTATGCAGAAAGAGGAGTGATTTCAGATGTCTTCATAACAACTATAAAAGAGCCACGTCAATCCTTCGTCATCATCCTACACACCCACACGCACAAATCCCTACTTACTGCAGTTGCCAGCAGCAAGAGCAGGAGCGAATTTCCATGCACCCATCATGATAGGATAGTTCTATAAAGGCCCTTCTTCAGTCTTTTGATCATCCCACGGTATCACACACACACATGTACAACCTCCTCCTCCTCCTACTTACCCAGGGGATAACAGCACCAACGACACCAAGAGGTTCATGACGTGTATAGCACCACTTGTCAAAGGTAGTATCAATGGTCTTGCCGTGGATCTTGTCAGCCCAACCAGCAAAGTAGCGATAGCAAGCAATCGAATCGGTGATATCACAATCACGTGCAACAGTGAATGCTTTACCGTTATCAAGAGCATCCAAAGCAGCAAGCTCATCCTTGTCACGTTCCATCAAGTCGGCAAGCTTGTTGATCAAGAGAGCACGCTCAGCAGGAGCCACCTTGCGCCAGGTCTCGTTGAAGCACTTGTCGGCCGATTTCACAGCAGCATCGACGTCTTGCTCATCAGCTGAATGCACAGCACAAATGACTTCCTCGGTGGCAGGGTTGATGGTTTCAATGAGGGGACCATGACCAGGGACAAACTCGTTGTTGATAAAGAGATAGGTGTGAACTACATACGACGACGATCGGTGTTAATAAAATGGGTTGCTTTTACTTTTATGCTTTGTGGTGTGTTGCCCTCTCTCATCTTGTTTACCTTTGAGTTCCTTGCCAGTGGTGAGACGAATGGTCTGGATGTCTTGAGAAGCCATTTTGAAAAAAAAGACGAGTGGTAGTAGTAAAAGAAGAAGAAGAAGAAGAGGACATCTTCACACATAAACCTTGTTTCTTTATATGGTGCATGAATCCGACACCGAAGAATGGGTGGGAATTAGAGAGGTTGTTACAAATGGGCCAGTTACACAGAGCCTTTTTCACTCATTACCTTCACAATACCATGCACGCTTTACCTTTTGTAAACGAATGGGTGGGGTACCACGTATAGGCTTAGTGAGATGGGACACACACACACACACACATACATCGATCACATGTTATTCGTTGTCGACTCATCATTGACACGTATACAACAAGTTTAGACTGCGAATACACGACTTTGGATCTTGCATCTGGTGTCGTGCTCAAGCCGAGATATGGCATGCTAAAGGTTATCCAATCGCCGACAATAATGCTGACATTGCCGAGATCTTCTTCCTTTCATCCCCCCCACCCTCCGCTTATCTTGCTTCTATAATGAAAGCAGCATAATAGCGTACAGGCGCTATTTTGATTTATAGAATTCTACTAGCGCGCTTTCATTGTTTCACACAACCCATTCACCGCTTACAAGATCATCATCACTTGATATCGTAACACACGCTTGCATAATATTGTGCCATCCTTCGTATCCAATGACCCACCACTTCTCACACCGACCAACTGCATTTTGCTGTCATCATACATGGGATCTCACACATGCGAATTGTTCATCCATTTCTTCGTTTTCTTTTTTCATCAAGGTGTCTGAAAATTGGTCGACATGACCTCCATCCCCAATTTTGCTTAAAGTTTACCAGCTTGTTGCATCATGAACACGAAGGAAATAGTCATTGTTGGATCCCCTTCAGTAAACTTGGATACCTGGTGACATTTTTCTGATTATCGGGACAAGGATGAAAGGGGCGTAATGATATGGTTCACATTCGACCTACAACCAAAGACTACTAATTCGGGTAATGGATGTGTATCAGCGAAGGTGTTAAGGTAATACCGGATCGCTCTTGTGTGATGAAAGGATGATCAACCTTCTTCTAGGGCGAGATCCCGACAGCTGTAGATAGTATAAAGAGGCGATGCGTTGACTTTCAATGCCCTTGTGTTGTTACCAGCAAGCCTGACGGACCCAAAAAAGCGTTCATTTCTAAACGCAATATCCCCCCTTTCATGCTCAAGTATGAAGCTGATCCTAAGCTAAGCTCCAAGAGAACAAGTTAAAGTCTTCAAAAAGGTAGTACATTTACTACTGCAGCCGCTAGTAAGTGGTGTTTGGAATTGACAGGGTTTTCCATGCAGCAGCTGCAGCGTGCGCGGTTGGAGGGCGTTTAGTTGATTTATGCATGTACAAATATTTTTTGATAGGCAGCAGCAGCAGCACCCTGCGACTGGCTGTGGAATGATCGCCGGCTCAGTTGTTTTTTTTTCTTTTTGCTGTTCTCACAAATCGCCCCTTGCAGTATTGATTGTGGAGATGATCCGTACAGTATCCATAAACAACAAAGAATGTCGTTGTTGGGCAATTACAGGTGTCTTTGTGTATTCGCATGTGCACTTAATATACTTGATTGTAAAATGTCTGTGCATAAAGTGGCCCTAACAAAGGTCATTGTTCTCTTTTTCCGCAATTATCCCTCGCTGAACACGAAATCACCAGTACCGTCATTGTGCTTAGGGGCATTGGATCAATATTTGACTTATGCACACAAACACCGCGTCATTAAAGAGAGCGCTTCAGCACACGCAGCTACAACATTGGCTTTGTTTTCTCCTATTCATCCCCAACCCCTACTGCTGCTGCTGCTCATTCATCCTCTCCCCTTGATAAGCTTACCCCTGACCCTGCTACTACAAGGAGCTGTGCACACACACACACGCACACGCTCTCTCTTTTAACGTGCTCATGTTTCTCGATCGTAGCGTAAGCAACAACTGCCAAAATACCACTTGTCATCAACGCTTGCAGCTTGTGAGTAGTACAAAAGCTAAACAAATCGTCATAATCTTCTCTCTGCCAACTTGATGTCAAAACAAGCTTTACCTGTCATCGCTGCTTTTTACTACTCTCACTCTCCTAAATGTGATAATATGCTTTTCTCCCCTTGTTCTTTTTTGACACGCCCACAAGATGGATCGACTCTTTTACTATCTATGAATGTATATCGAGATTTCAATATCGGCGTGGTGTAGACCCCAAAACCAAATAAAGAGGATCTTCCTCATTAGCATTATCATGCGGTGTGGGTAAAAAGCCAACCATCACACGCATGCATATTGATACACAGACCCAGTACAGTGCACATTAAAGAGTTGTGATTACAATCATCATTACAACTTAAGGATTGGAGTCTTTGTATCATCCTATCAGACCACATTATCATGTGTGCAATCGAGCCTGCATGGTGTAACATGGACATGGTATAATGCAAAAAAGTGATACGCGAAAAAGAAGAAAGAGAGCGTAACCGATCATGGGTGAATGGTGGATGCGTACATGTCAATGTGATGTGTACCTTGCAAAGGATCCCTAGATGTAGCATTTTGTTCGGGCTCACACACAAAAAATAGTTTCTGCTGCTGCTGCTGCTGCTGCTGGCTTAGATGGCGATGATGGCCCCTTCTCTCTCTATTCACTCTTTGCTTCTCCTACTAACATCCCCTCTTTGAAAAAACGGATGTATAAAATGAGCATCATCTTTGGGCCAATCCTACCCCGTTCCTTTCTTTTTACTCTGCTCTCTCTTTCTCTCTCGCTTGATTTCTTCTTTTTTTTCTTCCCCCGCATCTTCCCCCTCTCCTTTTTTCACACACCACACATACATATCACATATATCACGCGCACGCACTTTAGTTCTCCTCCCTTCATCCCTTTGTCTTCTTTTTTCACACACGCACAATTCATAATGGCATCTACTGTAAAATCATCCAGTCAAAAGTTTTGGCATTTGAAAAAGATTGCTCGTAAATCATCCAATGCAACAACAACAACTCATCCACCACCACCACGTTCTACTATTCAACAACAACAACATCGTCATCGTTCCCTACCTAATGATAATACTACTCCACGACGTTCATCCAGCCCTGTTGGTAAGCATCTTTTTGTTTATAACCCCCCGCCTCATGACCAGTAATGGATAACCCACACGCTTTCAGAAGTATTAGATGCCAAGGCAAAAAACAAGCAGCCTGCAGGGAGGTATGTATGTGTTTCTATTATTCCTCATCACCATGGTATTAGGTATACTCAACAATAGGATGATGGATTAGTTCACTGTTGTCAAATCGGCGGTTGTCATCGGTCAGTGTACCACCTGACGATGATGGAGAAGATAATAATGAAAGAGGCAATAATACCGAAAAGCAGCAGCAAGTAGCAACAACAACAGCAACCTTAACCAAAACGACGACTCAGCCATCTGTTGTTGCTGGATCGGGCAATGTTGCTCAAAATCTGCAGCCGATGAATAACAACGCAGCAAAACCACGCAGGGGTCGCATGTCTGAAGATAGCGGCACCAGCACAGCTACCACCACCACCACCACAAGCCGTCGCTCACCACCCACAGCATCACGTCCTGCCAGACCCCGATCCATGGTAGTACGTCCTGCCATGTCACTTGACAATTTACAATCCAACATGGATGATTTACAACAACCACGCGTGGCATCATTACCCACAAGTCCTCGTTCATCCGCCTTACGTACATCGAAATTACCAGCTTCGCCGCCATTACCAGCATCTTTTAAACAACAACAACAGCCTGTAGTACCAAAGTCATCACAACAAAGTGATATTGATGATCATAGCAATAATGAATACGAGGCAAAAATTCAGTATTGGATGATGCAAGTGGAAAAAGAAAGAGCTGTTGTCAGTGCCCTACAACGACAAAAAGAAGGTAACCTATGCTGAGCGACGCATGATGATGATCATGGCTAAATCTTCATCCCACATCATAGCTTGTAACAAGGACATTGAATTCTTAAGTCAAACGGTGGATGAGATCACCCATGAAAAGGACATGTGGAAAGAAAAGTTTGAGTCTGAAAGGGTATGTAAGCTGCAACTGTACACGAGAAGAGTGATATCAACAAACATCGTCATGCATGTAGATCAACAATGAGCGATTGCAAGATGATTTATCATCCACAACGGACCAATTGAATGAGGCACGAGAACAAGTACAGTGAGTCAATGAACCCATTGATAGGTGTCATTATTCACCTAGGGTCATGTAGACAATTGTTTGATGACAATCAACAGCTCCAAAGCACCATGGAAGAACAACGCCAACAATTTGATGAGCAGCTGCTACGACAAAAGGAAGAAATGGCATCATCAACGCATCATCATCGCAGCCACGATAGTAGTAGTAGCAGCACTTTGCAACAGCAATTACGGCATAGCCAAGATCAAGTGCGTATGTTGAAGGCTACCATGGAGCAATTTTTGCGAATGGGCATTTTTAGTGAAGATGTAACCGTATACAAGGATATTGCTGCAAGGTATAGCACCACACTCAAAGCGAGGTATAATGGTGGGGGGATGTGTAAAACGCATTATTAGATCATTTATTCATCGATTCTATATAGTCCTATTGAATGTCTTGCCGAGCAACATGAACAACAGCAAAAGCAACAGCGCATAGAAACACCTCCCTCTCCACCCATGACAGCACCGCATCATCATCATCATCATCACCATAATCATCATCATTCACACCAGCATGAACAACAACAGCACTCGCATGATAACATTCAATCACCAGCCGACTTGGACATTGTATTACGTAAACTACTTCGAGAAAAAGATATTGTAGGTTGCCATGACAACGATAGCCATCCACATGACAAAAACTAAATCATCTTCCAGCTCCTCGTTGAATATAGCAAGATTCCATTGAGTGGCGTGAGTGCACTCGCTCGACGACGACGAGAAGAATTGGAAGCCCAATTGGACCAAATCGATTCCAAAGTAAACAAGCTCAAGCTTACCTATCGTGCATACATCAAAAAGTACTAGCATGGACCAAAAAAATGATATAGTTTATAAAGATGAACAGCCTTCATCCTAGGATGATGGGACGTTCCTAGTGTCTGTATTATCCATTTTTTTATGTGGGTGTTCACTAAGAAAGAAATAGAGAGAGCGAGGGGAGAGGGAAAAGAAAGAAAAAAAGCACAAAAGATATTTGACAAATAACAAAAGATGATATAATAAAAAGAGAGAGAGAAGGAAAAGATATGTATATATAAAGCAAACCCCCTCTTTCAAGGCGTCAGGAGTAATTGTACCATGGAGAATGCACGAGAATATTTCCTTGGTAGAACAAGCTTGCATCACTCTTTGTACCGAGAGGACCAAAATACGAATACTCACCATGATGATGTAATGCATGCGCATCCTTTCTCCATTCAATCCCAGGTTGACATGTCCAAGTATACAACCATGACAAGAAATGTTGCTTTTCTCGTTCATCGACCCACAAGTGTCCTGGTGTTGTGGTTGTTGTTGAAGTGGTTGGTGGTGTCGGTGGTGTTCTTGCTGTGGTGGTGGTGGTGGATGATGATGATCGTGGTGGTGCTGTTGGCAATGGATCTTGTTGAGCCATATCATGTTGCATACCACTGCTGCTGCTAGTGCTGCTAGTGCTGCTGCTACTAGTGCTGGTACCACTATCACTGGAGACACGTTTGGTGGTGATGGTGGTGGTGGTAGCATGAGTGGAAGTCGAGATTTTGACAATGGCAGGGTGATCCTTTTTCATAAAAGGTGCTCTATGGCTGCTGGTGGTGTTGGTAGCACGTATATGGGTGGAGCTGCTTTTGGATGTACGATGATGAGGATGCGGTTGAGAATGTTGTTGATGAGGAGGATGAGGATGACTGCTGCGATGATGATGATGGTGATGAGATGAGGATGAAGAAGACGAGGGTGATGGACTCGCAGAGGATAACCGATTGCCAATCTTTCTTGTTGCCGTGCGTTGCTTTGGTACCAATGCCTTGAGCCTTTCAAATTCAATGTCTTCAGGGGATGGACCCATATCCAATTGACTAACTTGGTCGATTCGTGTTGGTGATAATACTTTTTCCTTGATCAAATGTGGATTGCTCCATGCTGATCGTCCTTCGTTGCGTTTGTTGATTGTATCATCTGATGTGAGGGTAGGGAATTCACTGGCATCAGGCTTATCGTTGTTGTTCTCTTCCTCCTCCCAAGATGATGGATAAGGCGATGAATTGGATGAACGTAATGTCGATACTAGTAGAAGATATTAGGATGCTGTATAGTATATAATGAGGATAGGGTATTACCTGTGGGTCGAGAGTAATCTGATTTACGAGAAGAAAATGACGTTTGTGGTGCATTGTTGCCTATAAAAGAAGGTTCGAATGAGTCGAAGGAATCATAGGATCAAGTAGGATGATAATAATAGTACCTCCAGCGAATGAAGTAAAAGCGAGTTGGTCATTGTTTGGTGGTTTCTTCCCATTACGTAGCATCCAGCTAGGTGCAAAGACATAGGAGGATGATCCTGACAAGCGATGATGTTGATGTTGATGATGGTGGTGGTGGCGACCAGATGATGACCTTGATGTCTCGTGATAGTCTGCGGTCGACCGCAGGGTCGTACCACCAGCAGGCATTGTAAATGTGTATCGTGCTCGCTTTCTTTAAGGGGTGGGGTGTGGTGAAGGATAGTTGGCTATGTACTTTTTGTTGGTTGTTGCCTTTCACTGGGAATAGAGCGTGTTGTTGTTAATCGTTATAGAAGAATGTGGTTGTAGAGATTGTCGCAAAGAAAGAGAGAAAGAGAGAGAAGGTGCGATTGGTAAAATAAAAGAGTGAAGTATTCAAGCAGAGAGCTGCCAATGACAGCCGACATACAACGAGTGACCCTCCAATGTCAGAATGAGAGTTATGTAACGGAGGTGGTATTCATAAAAGTGTGTTGTATCTTCTCCTCTGTTGTGAGTGCGCAGCGGTTACGAAGGGTGGTATGTGTGTATATGTGCGTGTGTGTGTGTGTGTGAGAGAGAGTATGTGTGGGTAGGTAGGTGTGTATGTGGTGCAACAGGTCTATTGGAGAAAGAAAAGCTAACCAGCACCCTGCGTTGAATCCCGACAGGTTAAACTACTTTTGCCCTGTTTCGCTCTTTCTTTTTTTGTTGTTCCTTTTCCACACTGTCAAACATGTCACTCGCCTCGCTACCATTGCGTCGTCTAGCAACCACCAACCCATCCACCAAGATCGCTGGTGCTCGATTCACTAGCACAACCGCTGAATCCACAGAAACCGAAAAGACACAACAACAACAACAACAAGAGGAAACCACAACCGCGATCCCTTCTTGGAACGATTACTTCAACCTTCGCAAAAAGCGTCGCATGTACGAAATGGTGGCCTGCGTTCCTAGTGCCATTGCACCCACCATTGGTTCTATTGCATACTTTTCCCAGTTGGAAATTGATCCATTTACGACGTTCTTTGGTATGGATCCCGTGATGGCATCTGCCTTGGCTACTGTGGGTGCTGTAAGTATATCATTGTCATCATCATCAATGGGGGAACATGCATATTAACTCTATTCTCTATTAGGGTGTGGGTGGTTTCATGGTGGGTCCTATCATTGGCAACGGTCTTTTCAAGGCAATGAATGGAAAGATTGCTCCCGCTATGGATGCTCGTGACAAGGCTTTCTTTGAACGTATCAAGGCTAACCGAGCTGATGCACGTCTCAACTCTATTCGTAATCCCGTCCCTGATTATTATGGTGAAAAGATCCAATCCGTCGCTGATTATCGATCTTGGCTGAGAAAGCAACGTGAACATTACAGAAAGGGCGTGTTTGGTGGCAAGTCGGATGGCCTCGAAGATGATTAAAGGCGTACTAGACAACAGCAACAGCAACAACTTGTATTTAGAATCCTTCCTATAGATTGTATACACACCAATATAGATCAAAATCTCCATCCATCCTTTCTTTTACCCCTCTCCTCTATAAACTTTTCCGCCTTTTCTTACTACATCGCTGCTGATCTATGGATGATGGCTGCCTATAGCATCAAAATCGCAATTTTGTTCTTTGTATGGGCATGGGGATATAGCCCTTCAGATGAGTTCCAATATACCACGATGGCGTTCCGAGCGATGTTTGCTACTGCCCTAATTTGGTTATGATAGCTGTCGATTCATGCAGCCTGATAATCATCATCAAGCCTAGGCTCTTTGATAAACAACAATGCATCATCCCTCAACAAGTCATTTATCTCTTCTTTGTGATCACGGAAATACCCACGCCCACCATCATGCACATATAAACAAAGGATGTTGTCGCCCATTCACCATCACTTTCTTTTTTCCCTCATCTCACTCTTTGATTGCTGACACAAGAAAAGAATCCTTAGTAAGTATCACTGATAGCCATTTTGCAACTCATTGGATTCGATCTGATTTGTGGTCATTGTTCGTAAGCTTTCATTGTTATTCTACTTTCATTATGATGGTCGTCATTGTGTCGTTTTGATTCTTGTAACGACGAGGTAAATCCTAACCACCTTTTCTAATGGATCGCATACTCATCTTTCTTTTTCATAAAGGTGCCTACTCAACCTTGACGCCTTTGCAAAGTCTGGATGAGTGGCCGTAATGCATTCCATAGCTGAGGCTGAAATTGACATGGAGCATTGTTGGCATGGTGTCAAACAGCCCCGCTTATTGCTACCTCCTCCCCTTTACTTGTCTTTACTTCCTCACGTCTTCCCATACCCAAAATGCCAAACAATTCGCGGCATGCAACCAGCAATGCAGCAACGAACACTGATCTACGCCATTTGGAAGGTACATTGTATATTGCCATTAGCTCTTTCGACCATGCTAATCGTATCCTCTCTAAAGTATTCCCGCCACGCCCAGCCTAGCACGTTTCGATTTTGACTCTTGACATAATCATCCATTCAAGTCCTCGATCAGAAATCAACGCTACCTGGAACAAGTGTTTTTTGACAGCAGCTTCAAAATTCAACATCAAGGTAATGATCATCTATCTTTGAATGCATACACTTTGGTTATGCTTACACGTCTTCTCTCACATGTTTAGATTGTTTCCAAGGATCAACCCAATTGTGAAAAGATATACGAGGCAATTCTACAAGCGCGTGTAGTATGTGAATTTCAAAGATGTATAAAAACACAACAACTTACAGGATAGCTGGATTTTTGTATAGGAGGAGCATACGTCAAGCGCCAGTACCACCAGCGGAGAAACCGATTCATGTATGCTGGATCCAAGCGCAAAGGCACGTTTCTGCAGCTAGTTTGAAAGGATGTCAACGAATCCAAATGGCTGCTGCGCACCAACGATGACGGCTCACAAGCGTATGTCGAAGACCTTATGTACTAGCATGGGGATAGGTGCGATTATGAACAGTAAGTACACATGCAATATGATTCACCAGCATACAAGCTCACATTTTACCTTTCATATGTGGTTTTGTATCATTAGTGCAGTGTATTTGGAGGATCGTTGTTGGGAGGACGTCCTCGGACCTACCTATGTCATCTACAAATCATCACCTCTCAAGTGCAGGTGGATTTATCACTTCGACTCAGTACTCCAGGATGGTTGACCACTTTATCAGTTCGATTCATCATGACAACAATCCTACGCCCACTCGCATACTGTATAAACAAGGCTGTTGTCACCAACACCATCATACGCCCTTTCTTTCTACTTGTATTCACATCATCATCAATGACCTTTGGTAAGTCTCAAGGATAGTATTTATTATGTGATCCCCAAAATGAGGTTACTCATGCATTCATCTTCTATGTAGCTCACCTCATTGATTATTGGTGCCTAATGACTTTTGAATGTTCGTTCATCGATGGACCCTTTGTGGTAGGTGTACCTATCATTTGTTGGCAAAAGGCAACCTCAACCTAATGGGAAATTTGGGACTCCTTTGTAGGTGACAAGAGTACATCCCAAGGCTAGCTGCCACCACCAGCGTTTGTTTTGTCAGCTGTTGAAAAGGCACCATATTAAGGTATGATTATCCATCTTTGAATGCACGTACTTTTTGATTTATACTCACATGCTTCCTATCACACAGCTGCTTTCAAGGCCGATTGGGATAACATTTACGAGGCGATCGATACTTCAAGCGTGTGTGGTATGTACATTTCAAAGATTGTATAACAAACACAACAATTTACAGGATAGCTGGATTTTTCTATAGGATGATCAAAGAGCAAAGAGTGTCCCCCGCTTGCCACCTATTCCGAAACCAGGCGGCGCATCTCGTCGTCTAAACTCCTTGTAACCATCGTAGCTCCATTCGGTCCAAGACGCAGCTTCCAGGTAAGAGCGATCCATGACAAACCGATTGGAAACAAGGCGTTTGGGAAAAGGCGTTTGGGAGCAAGGCAATTGGAGAACAAGGCGGTTGAGAACAAGGAGAAAGCTCAACATAGCATACCCCGACCATTTTGTGCTCCCCTTTCACGCAGCCGTTTTCCAGCCATAAGCAGCACGTGATTTCATATTCCCATACTTGCATGAGCTGTAGTACTTTCTAGCCAATGTGCGTTATAAGCTGTGCTATCGGTTTTAGAGTGGCATGATATCAGTATCCAAGTGACAGTAATTCCAAATACGATGGGTAGATTATACATGTTCATTCTAATACACAACATTACCATGTGCTTTTCATTCATGTGGTGCTCACTGTAAAAGAGGATATGGAGGAAGAGAATGTGAAGCGTGTTAGATGCTATGAAGCAGGGAAAGGATAAGAGAGAAGAAGAGATGATGATGCCTACTGTACTTGACGGGACAGCAGTGCAATGTGGATAGCCAATATATAAGTGAAAGAAGCAGCAACAGAAAGAAGGAGATATGAAGACATGTGTCTAAAACGAGAAGCAGAGAAGCACATGTCAACCATGGCACCAATGATGATGATGATGATTGCCTTTTGTGAAGGTACGTAAGTAAACAGCATCCAATAATGAAGGCATGTCAAGGTATGCATCACATTTGCATGTAGGAGAAAGTCGAGCTGCATAAACCAATTTGTATATGTAAAAAGATACGTATACATATTGAATGGGTCGCCCATCATCCTGAAACTCAATGGAGGGATCTCTTCACTTTTTCTCTTCCCAAGCTCATCTCACTTTCCACTCCTCCTTATTGTATCACAAAAGTCATGTACTTCTTAACCGGACCACCTTTATTATTCCATCTTCGAAGCAATAGTATGTAATCCACAAGCTAGCAACCTCCAACAAGCGTGTAATAAATAAACAATGCTTTATTTTATCCAGCTATCTTGCTATGTACTGTACATTGCCACTATCATCGTTGTAGTCGTCCTCCGTCATCATTCGTATTCGTACTCGTACTCGTCACCAGTCGTCAATCTCATCCGTCACACCAACATCCAAAAACACACAAGTTGAAAAGAATGGGATCTTGCAGGCTTCCTTTTGAATCTCGTTGTCGTCATCATTGCCATTGTTGTAGATGGGGTGATCATCGTAATCGTCATTGTCGTCTCTACAAATAAGAAAGCAGGCAAGTTAGACCATCTGGTACCGGAATGATGACGATTTGGTATACCGCTAGGCGATCCTCTCCAAGGAAGAAACCAAATCAGAAGGAATTCACAAACCAAATCACCACCATACGAGCAACATCGGGCGATCCCTTGTTCTTGAGAAAGCACTGCACGAATCACGCAAGGCCAGTTCGATCCATGGCAAGGAAGGACATCACCTACGTAGAGTCCAGGCTCATAGTTGTTCTCATTCATCCTCTCCAAAGAAAGAATGATCCCCAATCCTTCCAATCATTTCCCACCTCATGAAAAGAAATCCTCAAGGGAAAGAACGAGCCTATCACGAGAAGAGCGTGTTGGTTCAACACGTTCACGAGCTGTTGCAAATCCCCTTTTACCTCAACACGATGACCATGCTCTTCCAAAAATCCATCGTCATCGACCCATCAACTCAAACGCAGGCCTATAGAGCCCTGGACGCGTTCCAAGAAGCTTTTCCAGCACACTTGGGTAGTGCAGAGCGACGCAGCGACCACTTGATACAGGCTGGGACTTGAACCCAAAGAGATGATGATGATGCCTTGCATTTTCCATATACACAAAGACCCGTTGTTGTTGGTTACTGGAAACCGAAAACCATGGTGTAGTACAGTTGAGCCGAAACAGAACGCCAAACCAGCCAACGTCTTGAAACCAAACTTGCCCCCTATATAAGCTAACACGTCAATGGAACCAGTTCGGCTGCAACATTGGGCTCCGAATGTACCTGTTGACACCAAGCGTAGAGCGGAAATAGCAACGAACAAGAGGAAGCAACGATATCACCATGGCAACCACCAACCACCAACCACGCTCATTCCTCAGCACTTGGACACACTCGCTCCCTGACAATGCATGTTCAGAACTACATTAACACCTCACAGCCAGCAAGAGCACTCTTATAATACATTACCTTGATCGAGATGTCGTGAATGGAATAAGGAAAGGTGGGAGAAAAAGAAGAGAAGCGTTGTCTCAAGTCGTGAAGCTGCTGTCCCCCAAGTTTAAACCCCCTACTGCTATTACACTGAGGCCATTCAATTACCCTCCCCCCCCATACACACATGCACCCAAAACACACAACTCACCCATCGTCATCACCCTCATGATAGACAATAGGTTCACGTAAATAAAAGAAATGATCCTCACGTATAGCAAAAGGGTGTGTGCCATTTTACACTTTACATGATAATGATGATCCAACAACAGCCATTGCCTTACTACTATCAGGTCAGCCCGGATCAAGAAAGTTGAATGATGGGCATGCTGGGCTGGAGCAGGACGATCGTTCACATGCATTGGATTGGGCAACAAAGGTGTGGGAGGAATGGGCTATTAGCTGGCAGTTTACGAATTATTTTGCAAAATGTAAGTTTGTGACGCTTATAGATGAAATGCACCATATTTTTTCTTTCCAAGAAAACGTGCGTTTGTGGAAAGGTGTCGAGGCAGGGAATAAAACAGTTCAACAAGATACGCTGCTCAATCAAATAATATCATTTATTCCGATGCATTAGGGAGCCGGATGACTAGTAATGTATAATAGCATGGACTATATCTCATATCAAAGGCAACTTGGAACATGTCTTGACTGCCGACTTGATCCGCTTCTCCACCAGGTTAAGAATTGTTCATGTTGTGATTCGCCAGGAGGATTCTTCCAAACAATGCTAGGATGATAACGATACTGGTGCTTCTGAGGATAATGCAAGCTGTGTGAGATTTTAAACAATAACAATTGTTACCGACAGCATACCTCTTTGATAGGCACGTCAATGTAAGATGTATCAAGTCTTTGTTCTGCAATGGGCAAGCCTTTGGGTAGCTTTGGTTTCAACATCCTAGCAATTACATCATCAGCCATATACTTCAGGCATCCCGCACGCATTGTTTTACCTACCTAATCCACTGATAGTGACAGCAAGTGCATTGGCAGTAATCATTGTCAAGAAACAATCTTGTAGCTAATCCAATAATATCACCATGTGGAATACAATTGCTCCACCCAACACTTACCTGATGCCTTATCACAGAGATTAAGATAACACTCGGAAGCATACTCGGATTAGTTCAAAGGACAAAGATGAATTCTCACGACCACGTCCCAAGATTTGGTTGTGTAAAGAAGAAGAATCAAGGGAGGCTGTTGTCACGAAGCAGGCAATTCGTCAAGTCGCTGAGAAATCCATCCTGACCAACTTCATATGCCAACACGGCCTGCTGACATACTCCAGTTTGCGTCGAGCTTCTTCATACCAGCTCCAGGTCAGACCAAGAACGAGTGAGATGACGGTAAGATGGGCGAAAAGAAATGTAGAGCTACACAAGCTTAAAGGGTTAATGCAACACGTTCTGCTGCAACATTGAGCTCTTTGAATGTACCTGTAGGCACCAAGCTTGACAACGAAAAACAAGTTCACCATGGCCACAACATTAACCCAATCCGCTTGGATACTTCTTGTCTACAAATGTACCCAACTAAATGAATCCAAGCTGCTTTCCACAAGCCAATAAGAGCTTCTTTATAACACAAACCTTGAATGCATTGCCTGAATGGTCGTGTACGTGTGCATATGGGCTTGCAAGTAAAGAGGAGTCGGTGCTGCTGTACGCTATTGCAAGCCAATGCAACCAAGTGAAACAACGTAGTTGCAACGATCTTTCACTCCAACTTACTTACCTAAACCTCCCACGAGTGGTCAACGGTGACAATCGTCTTGAACAGCCTTGAGCGGTCTTGAACAGTCTTGATCAGGCGAAGCAGAATTGGTCTTGGTTAAGATCAACAGTTGCCTTGGCTGCGGAGACGCGGTTGCTATAGCAAAGCACGTAAGCAACGTCACCTTCTTTACTACTCCGCCATCCTGAACATGCATTATCAGGGAGTGAGCGTGTCCGGTTGTTGCCATGGCGACATCGCTGCTTTCTCTTGTTCGTTGCTATTCCCACTCTATGCTTGGTGTCAACAGGTACATTCGGAGCCCAATGTTGCAGCCGAACTGGTTCCATTGACGTGTTAGCTTATATAGGGGGGCAAGTTTGGTTTCAAGACGTTGGCTAGTTTGGCGTTCTGTTTCGGCTCAACTGTACTACACCATGGTTTTCGGTTTCAAGTAACCAACAACAACGGGTCTTTGTGTATATGGAAAATGCAAGGCATCATCATCATCTCTTTGGGTTCAAGTCCCAGCCTGTATCAAGTGGTCGCTGCGTCGCTCTGCACTACCCAAGTGTGCTGGAAAAGCTTCTTGGAACGCGTCCAGGGCTCTATAGGCCTGCGTTTGAGTTGATGGGTGGATGACGATGGATTTTTGGAAGAGCATGGTCATCGTGTTGAGGTAAAAGGGGATTTGCAACAGCTCGTGAACGTGTTGAACCAACACGCTCTTCTCGTGATAGGCTCGTTCTTTCCCTTGAGGATTTCTTTTCATGAGGTGGGAAATGATTGGAAGGATTGGGGATCATTCTTTCTTTGGAGAGGATGAATGAGAACAACTATGAGCCTGGACTCTACGTAGGTGATGTCCTTCCTTGCCATGGATCGAACTGGCCTTGCGTGATTCGTGCAGTGCTTTCTCAAGAACAAGGGATCGCCCGATGTTGCTCGTATGGTGGTGATTTGGTTTGTGAATTCCTTCTGATTTGGTTTCTTCCTTGGAGAGGATCGCCTAGCGGTATACCAAATCGTCATCATTCCCGGTACCAGATGGTCTAACTTGCCTGCTTTCTTATTTATAGAGGCCACAATGACGATTACGATGATCACCCCATTCACAACAATGACGATTGCAATGATTACCACACTCACGATGATGACAATGATAACGACAACAAGATTCAAAAGGAAGCTGTAGTGAATCCTTTACTATCCAACAAAGACATCACCAACACGTGACCTCCATGCATATGGTAAGTAAATGTTCCGTTTCCACGTCATGTATCTAATAGTTCTTGCATAAGGAGGAATATTTTTATTGCGATATGTGTGGTGGGGCTTCGTATCGAAGGGCAATCATGATCGTCATATCCCTGGCATGCATGGACCGGTAAGACCATAGGTGGTTAATATTGGTGTACGATAAGCAAGCTAATGAGCTGTTGTATAGCGTCGTTTGCAGGAGGTCAATCAGCGGATTGTCAGGGATAGGATCCATACCCGTTGTGGTTGGCTTGGATGGGGTTAGTCGACAACCGTATGCCTATGCTTTTTTTTTGACAACTGGGGAAACGATTTGCAAGAGTGGTAATGGATCAAAATCAGGCAAACAACCCTGTGGTGGTTAGGCAGCTGTGGGGACAATTGTTCTTGCAAGCGAACATCAGACGGCCTGCTTTGCAAGCCTATACCCACCAGGCATATGATCGTGCAATTGAATTTCGTTACCAGCAAATCCTTGGTTGTTTGCAAGCAGGTACACTAGGGAAAAAAGCAAGATGGTATCCTATATTAATATTTCGCTTAGAATCAAGAGTTTCCATGCCCAGTCCCATCATGCGACAAAACGTTCAAGACCAATGCTACTTTGGAAGCACCATCAAGCAAAGCATCTAGCTCAAAGGCTGGTATGTAATAAGCACACTTTCACCTTCACCATACGTTTGATGATGATTGACACGAATCGTTCCACTATGCAGAGACACTCACACACATGGCATCACGCCTGTGAAGAGGCTATGTATATCGCATACAGCATACAAATGAATGCATTTGATGTCAAAGGGATCAACTGGACAACAACCATCATCATCCAAAATCACATGCTGGAATACCAACATAGCATTTGAGACAGAAGACCAAGGTTTGTGTCAGCGTATGGATATATAGTGTAAACCTGATTTCTAATCAACGCATTCGCGGATCATTCATGCATTGCAGCCAGTAACCATATGGAAATCCTAGCTCATAGCCAAACCTTCAAAGATGGCAATCCAGACTTTGTGGTTCTTCCAACAAGATTGGCATCCTCTGATCCGCTTTCATCGTGGCCCTGATAAACAAGATCGACCAACTATCCTTATACATTCTCCTTCATACCGCTCTTGGACATGCTTTGGAATAAAACTCGCACTTTATCGCCTATGTAAAATGCATTTCAGTATCCTTCTCTTTAATCATTGCACGTAACTCTACTATCAAAGTAAACTTGTTTCTGAGATTACAAAAAATGATTTATTATGCAGCCATACGGCTACAGCTAATAATGGAAGATCGGGCTGTAATGGGGTGTCGCTCTTGGGCAGCATAGTATCGGAGCGTATGTACACTTTACCCATGGATACGAGACATGGTATCATTTGATTTACAAAGGATCTCTTATGGCGTGTAAAAAAAGTGGAAGGTGAAACAATGTTTGATCCCACTATAGAAGGATCGGAATTGGATGAACAAGCCGAGCCTGCCGATAGAGCGAGATAAACCCGCCATCATCCGAATGCAAGCAGCCCGCTTTAAGTTCACGGCCACGTGTACCATTTGTTGAGATACACAAAAGCGAACGGCTCATACTTTGTGTGGCTGGAAAGCATTTTTGTTTTCATAACATGACATTGCTTGTATATATGGGGTTCATCAACATCGGCTGCTCGGCAAAAAGCAAATTCATGGCGTCAGAGGCTATATGATGGTCGTGTTACATGTGGTATGTAGTTCCCTCATATCCGCTTCCCCAAAGTATTTGATACAGATTGTTCAACGTGAATAAGGTAGTACCACCTTATTTCTATGCGTACACTATATAAAGTGGAGTAAGAAAACATATAAATCGATCGTTTCTTTCGGCCCCAAGACATAATGGCTGCTTCATCATCGTTGCCATCATCTTCTTATCCATCCACATCCAGCTCAAAAACGATATACGACAATTTCTCTTCAACAACAGCCATGGCTTTTGCTTGGCAGCACAAACGACAGCAACATCGATACACCGATACATGTCTTTTTTATCCACCCGCATTTAGTTCTCGACATCGACATGGCTACGTGCGTCGCTACTCTACAACCAGCATTGATAGCGGCATGACTACCACCTCTACACGCTCAGGGCATAGTAGTTTGCATCGCAAAGCCATGTCACTTGATACATTGCCAGTCTTATTACAACAACAACAACAACAGAACGAAGGGTTTAACCCGTTTATATCAAGGCGCCAAGAAGAGCAACATGATGTGTCAAGTAATAACAACAACAACAACATGCCATGTAAATATCAACCCCCCCCATCCTCCTTTCTTTCATCCCAATTTCGATTTTCCCTCGTCTCTCTCTTTCTCTCTCGTGCACCCCTTTTGTTTCTTTTATCCTGTGAAGCTCACACGCTCTCTTATTGATCCACTCAGCATCTCAATCGTCTTTTTCATTGGCGACCCACAAGAACACAGCTAGTGGTATCAACGACATTGGCCAACAGAATGCCATGGCTACACGGTCGCACCCGATACCGCCACCATTACAGCAGCAGCAACAGCAACAGCCATTGTCGCCACCACCCCCAACAGCACGCATGTCAGAGGATTACTCACGACGCACATCTCGTCAGTCCATCCACGCCACCATGATTGACATGGCTCGACCCTGGCCTACACGAACGATACGTATTGAACGTGATTATTCTCGAGGTGATGGTGTCACTCGTTTCAGTACAGAGTTTCCCATAGAACTTCATGGCAAGGTATATAAGGAGGAGGAGGATGGATGTGTGTTGTGTGATACAAGGAGGAGGAGAACGAGCAAAGGAGAGGCGCATTACACGTGGGTGGTATCATTGTTCAAGGGGGAGGGTAGGTAGGTAGAGATGGAATACGATGGATCTTATGTATTGGTTGCATAATCTAGATTACAGCAAATCAGTTCCAGCACACCATGGATACCATCAACACCATCATGTATCGAGCTGAAAAGGTGTCACTCAATGTCTTTGACAACATTATGGAATGCTTAACAATATACATTTGGCCAATGTTGGTTACTACCCATTATCAAAAGGTAACGAGCGCGTGTGACATGATATTGCATAAATCCCTCCATCTGACGTTTTCCTTCCTTCAATAGTGTATCAAACAACTCGCACGCTTTATCGACTCTGAAAATGAACTTTTATATCATGCCAAGGGCCTCTCGATATCCGATCCTGTTCGTTGTGCTTTCCTTTTTGTAAGTCAATTGCTGATGATGATGGTTTCAATCGATGGATGGCTCATGTCATGTTCATTAGCTCGAGATCCGGATATACGATTGATCATCCCTTTTTCCTTCATGCATCAATATACCTACCCACACACACAACACCTCCATCCTTACATAGCTTACTTTTATACCGCATAGTACCAATTAATCGCACATTTGTTCATCCAATCCACCATCATAAACAGCTTGTTTTTCAAAAACGAAAGCTTTTTACTTTTCAAATGTAGATTTACATGGTCAATTCCTAAGTGACAATCCATGGATTAGTCTTCAATCGTCCTTGCCCTCCTATTTTACTTACCATAATAGCATTCACGATATCGTTATTGTTGTTCTTGAGAGCCTTGACAGCCTTGTTACGGGAGACATTGGCTTGGGTGACAACTAAATCAATATCCTTTTCCTCGATACCAGTAGCATCCACGGGTTCGTTATCCTCTTCCTCCTCCTCGGCAGTAGCAGCAGCAGCAACAGATGAAGGGGCATTGGCTTCAGTATCTTCTGCCTTGGCAGCAGCTTCGGCAGCCAATTGTTGGGCAGCAGCAGCTTGAGCACGTTGACGCATATCATCCACACGGACTTCACCAAACACAATATACGTATCCGAGTTACTGCTCTTGTACACTTCAGGGGTCTCAATGGCAAAGACAATCTACATACAGTCAACCTGTTAATGGGGTCCATCAACAAGTGAGCACACACACACACACTCATGACAACAACGTACACCACGAGCACGCGTAAAGGTGACGCGAGTAATGTCTGGCACGGGTTTCACACCAAGACTCAGGATGGCCTTGCGAGCCTTCTTTTCACCACGCGATTGGGGAGTGTCCACAGGGGTTTGTTGTTGTTCCTGTTGTCGTTGTTGTTGTTCCTCAGTGGCAACAGGCTTCTCTTCGGCAGGTGCAGCCATATTCTTTTTGTTTGCTGTAAAGAGCAGTGTGTGGGTGTGTGCGTGAGAGTCAATCAATCACCCGACACCAAATCATTCCCCAACAGTTTAAATGAGCGCCCATTCATACCTATCCACTCATCACACATCCTTACAATGATATATCCAAATGAACATTAAATGATGTCTCCATCGAGTTTACTACATTTACTTTAAAGTGTTGTTGCTATGATATTACGTTGCCAATGGCAACGGCGTGGATGTCGTATTAAGACAATCGCCTGATCATGCATAGTGGTGGTGGTGGTTGACATTTCCACCAAGATGATTGTATCACATGACCTATATCTCTCTCCTAGCCTGAAACCGAGCCACTGGATACTTTACCCGTTTACACATCCCTAGCAGTAACGAGTTGTACGAATGCGACTTTTTGCTATGGTTCATGAATGATAAATTTATCGAGACGTTGGGTATCTATATTGAGATGTGGGGGGATGCACTTGTCATATGAGATGCGTACATTGTGCAAGGTGCGGTGCTACCAAATATGTCTTTGCTCATATAGAGCGACGTAATCATTTTTTCTATAAGGGTAATATAGATATACTACGCCGAATACCTTTAATCAAAAGGTCGAACAACGGGTTTATCTCGGTTGCCAGGGAAATGAATGCGGGAAAAAAGTGTTATAGGATCAATCATGCCGCCTAAAAGGTTAAATTCAGCACACACTGAGGTGAGTGTGGGTCGTGCAACAGCCTCTCTTTGTTTCATTACTTCTTTCAATCCCCACTACCACATTATCTCTTTCACATATGCGTTTCCACTTTATCAGTTTCTTTATTGTAGCACTCGTTGCCTTGGTTGCCAAGGCTGCCGAACGTAAGTAACGAGACTATCTACCACCTATTGACAACTACGAATGTGACTTTTTGACAACTTGCCCATGCATTGCTTTAGCTGGCTACACGGATTACATTATGGCCTTGAAGAAGCCTGTGGAGGATGCTGTCATTGAACAAGCCAAGAAGGATGTCGAGGCAGTGAACGGCAAGGTCATTTACGAGATCAAGATTGGGTTCCAGGCGTTGATCATTTCCCTTCCCAATGACCAGTATACGACGTTTGAGAACAAGGACTATGTGGATTTTATTGAAGAAGATCAACAAGGTAAGAAGGGGGAATGTATGATAATGGAAGCGAGATAGAGACAAGATGATTGATTGATACATTATGCAGTTCACATCAACGACAATGGGCATTAAAATTATACTCGAATCTGGATTTCACCGAACGGGCTGTTTTGTTGTACCTTGAGCATGTCTTTGGTAGTGAGTAGCAGAATGTCATAGAAACGTCTTGCTGCTTCTGCTCTTGTACTTGAACCCAAATCCCCAAATCCAATAACATTTTCTTGCTTTTGTTGTGCCCTATCTTGCACCAATTCCAGTGTCTCATTGGCTTTTTGTCCCATTTGGCTACTTTGTGTCATGATGCTGGTATCAGCAGCTCCCAAAGCCCCATTGTTTTCTTCTGTTCCAATATCATTGACTTGCTGATCATCGAAACCGGCATCACCAAACTATAACACAATTGTCAGTTCATCATGCTATGCAATAAAGATAAAAGGATACTTACATCATCAAAGTCAAAGTCCATACCGCCAACATCATTATAGTCTTGTTCATCATTGTGTGGTACTTCTGGAGCAGGTGCAGGGATATCGAAATCCAAATCATCCTCGACGGGTGAAGTAATGGCGGGAATAACCGGCTTGGGATGACTTAAACGAGAATACAAAGAGTCGAGTGTTGTACCAGCTGTGCAAATCATTGGCTTTTTCCAATTAAGTGAGGCTTTTGGTGCAACATGTTGTCGATCATTGGCACTCTATATAATGAAAGAGATGATTAGATTTCAGTATTCTTTGCATGCATGCATGTATGTATATACACGTACACGATCCACAATGGTTGAAGCATCCGTAGCGTATTTCCGTAATTGTTCATGAGGGATTTCGGTCACACGATCGACTACCAATCGACGACGACGACGACGTGGTTGTTGTGTCTCCATAGATTCATTGATTTCTGGTGCATCAAACATGGACATGTCATCATCATCGCGAATCAATCCAGATTGGATCAATGAGCTATCCATTTCGGATGTTTGAGAGAGTGCTGGAAAAGTTTCCTCGGCACCAGCAGCACCAGCAGCAGCGTTATCATCCTCGGGTGGAGCAATATCACCAAAGTCGTCATTGCCGAAATCAAAGTCATCAAAGTCCAACATGTTGCCATCATCGTAATGTCCCTTGGCAAGTGGGTTCTCAATGTCGCCAATACTCGTATCCATGCCTTGGTCAAGCATTGCCTCATTATCACGACGACCTTGTTCAACACCATCATGAAGATCAATATCACCGCCCGCCAAGCGTCCAGTCTCGACATCTTGTTGCTCTGCTGTGGGGTTATGCATATCCCATCCAAATGAAATGTCGCTCAATGTAATGTCTTGTGATGATGCCATTTGTGATAAGCTGTCGAGAATAGGATCTCTGCCTTCGGTGTCACTAAAGTATATTGTTAGTATAAAGCCGGCATGTTGTTGTTGGTGTTAAAGGGATACATTACAGATCTAATAATGGGTCATCGGGCAAGAGGACGTCAAATTCTGTAAGTCGATCGGGTAACGTGATGCTCTTCATTTTGACTTGTGCATGGCGGATATCTGGCATGTTGACATCACCCTTTTTGAATGCCTAGATACACATGTTGCTATGTGAATAAACGAGGTATGCTATGTTGGTCGTCATGTACCTGCTTAATCTTTTCCAAGGCACCGTTACAGTCTTCCAACAAATATCGTGTTTTGCGAGAGTGGATACGGACAACACCGAGAAGCAATTGACCCGACATGCGTAGCGTCAAAGGTTCTTGATCATTGGTAGTGATAGCGTCTAATGCGTAACGTATCTATGTCAATAGAGTCTGGTCATGGAAACCCACATTGGAAGCTTTACCGATGGTCTTTTGAAGGTTGGTTTGAAGGAATTGCGACTTTGAAATCTTGCGTTCCCAGCAGGATGCAATCCACACACGTTTCAATGCACCATGGCTGGTGATGAGTTGATCGGAAACCATCTTTGGGGGAAAAGGTAGGCAACAAGGAAGAGAATGGTGGGTGTACAAATCGGACGCGTTTCACAGCCAACAGTTCTCGTCGCCCCCTATTTTTTCGCTCTCCCACCCAACGCGCCTCGCGTCACACACACACAATGGTTGCTGCGCATTAACATGTCCCAACAAAACCCTGGTAGCCATCACGTCCTTAACTTTGGTATGCATCCAACAAGACTCAAAACGCACAATTGACGAACATAGTTTTTTATGAAGATGAAGATGATACAAAACTACAACGATCAACGTCTGCTATCACGGCTCCTGCTTCTACTATCACTGCTATAGCTTCTTCTTCTTCGTCTTCCTCGATCTCGGCTTCTGCTTCGACTTCGATAACGTCTTGTACGATCACGGCTAGAACTCCTGCTTCTACTACGATAACGTCTCCTACGATCGCGACTACGACTACGGCTTCGGCTACTGCTGCTGCTACGACTACGACTACGACTGCGGCTTGAGCTAGGGCTTCTTGAACGTCGACGACCGCGCTTTTCATCATCATCATTGTCGTCATTATCCGATCCTGATCCTTGATCACTTTCGAGATCCTCTTCCAATCCACTCTTTCTTGGTTCCAATTCGTCGTTTTCTTCCATAATGTATCGACTGACAAGACGTGGTAAAATGACATCGCATACGCGTTCCTCGTGTAGTAGTTGATCCACAAATTCATCCATGTATGTCAATGAATAGCCGTCTAATAAACGCACTTGTCATAAGCCTTCTATTCGATCCTATGCTCTTCCCCATTCAAACTTACCGCCTTGTCTCACACGCAATTTCCGAGGATCATTTAATAATGGCTCCAAAGCCAGGTATACTTCTTTGGATCGACCCACCAATCGTAGATAGAACGCACCCAATGCTCGTAGATATCTAAATCCTCACCATCAGTAAACGCGCCCCATAGAATGTCCCTTTTTTCCAATACATACTTGAAATCCTCTTGTTTGATAAGCTCGTGAACGATCTCCTTCTCGGGTTGCAACTGCAACATTTTGAGCGTCAAGCATAAAAATTCGGTTGGATGCTGACCAGCGTATTGCCCACCAATGTATGTCAACTTGACAGCCTTATCCATAAGTGTCGCAGCTATTGTTCTCCACGTGTCAATCATCATCCTCGCTTTTTTATACCATCAAGCATAGATAACTTACATGATAAGCCAAAACAGTGTTCCTTCCAGTATAGCGAATCGTAGATGCGCTCACGAATAATCTTTTCCACCAGATGCTGGGGATCTTTGCCATGGACAGCAATGGCATCGGATACCGTGCGATTGGCTATATAATAAAAAGCGATCAGCAAGTGGATCGGTGGCAATGCCCAAGTGAGAGTGTTTACCCATTGTTTCTGCAGTGAGAGAGTGAGTGTGAAAGAGAGAGCAGTGTTAAAAATCAGGCATCATCCCTCCCATTTGAATTCCAGCGCACTTGATTACACACAATGCAAGGTTGAATGATCCCACACACACTACCAGAATAGAACCCATCATTTCAACTTGACAAATAAAATCACATGTGAAGAATAGATGTAATGTAATATGAGACAAAGAACACAAAACAATGACTACAGTATGCCATTAAAGGGCTTGGCTGCTAGAGCTATGGTTGTTATTGCCAGCTTCAGGTGTTGTGCCGTGCTCATGATCTCGACGGCGGGATGACTTGTTTCCTTGACCGTTTTCTTCAGGCATATCGGTAATCAATACTTGATCATAGCTCCCCGTATCATCAATCAAGAGTCCTCTACCAGCACCAGGTGCACGTGATGACCATAAAAATCCATCTTCATCAAATAGGGCGCTCAACGACATGCTTTCTCCACCAAGCATACTGAGTAATACTGGTAACAGCACCAAGCCATGCAATGCACCAAGCACAACAATGGCCAAATCTATAACACAGAACCTTAAGTATTCTCTCTACCTCATTCAATTAATCATCCATCCTTACACATTCGGAAATAATAAATCTCAAAGATCTTGGACCGGGTAAACGCAAGCACAATAATGCCAGCAAACTTGGTCAGAGTAATACCACAAAACACCTAGAGGACGATGTGAGCTTAAGCGTGTATATGCATCCCTCCCTATAAACTTACCGAACTGCCAACATCCACCATACTCTTGCCAGCTCGTTCCTCTCGGCTACCACTTGCTACCATAAACGCACGTGCAACATGGCAACAGAATTCGACACTGATACCAACACAAATGACGAGGTTGACAAGGCTGACTGCATTGAGACTCACACCCCATAGCGTCATCACACCCATGACATCCACTAGGATCATGATCACGACGCCCATAACAATGAGACCGGAACGCATGCTGCCAAGTAAAGTGCTTGTAACGATGAAGATGGACAAGATAGCTAGGCTGAGAAGCTCAAATGCCATCATGCTGATATACGAGTATTGCTCGAAAAACACATAAAACACCGAGTAGGGGTATACGTTGATGCCAAGATCTTCGCTCAAGTCGTTTGCAATGCGGCGTGCTGATGCATGGGCTTCAATAAAATCATGTTGTGTTCGAAGAGGTGTATGGAATGTTCTGAAATGTGATGTCTCGGTCGTCACGTGTTGTCGATCCATCACAATGGCATCACCAAATGCAGCCTTGCCACCAAGGGGACAATCTTCATCGGGTGGCATGTTGATCCAAATATCAAAAAACTCGACAAATTCATCACCTTCAGGAAGCGTATCCATACTAATCGACCAATCAGGCTGGCAGGGTACACAATCTCGATCAAAGAATGGATCACACAAATCGTAACCAGAAAGACGATAGAGCTGCTCCAATGGGCTAAAGCGAGGTCGTGACACAATAGGGCTGGTCTTTTTGATGTGACAGCAAGGTACATTTGGATTGAGCCAATATAGGTATTCATCAAGCCATACGCTCGTTGGTTCACCAATGTACGATACGCTCGATCGTTTTCGTTCTTGCTCCAAAACATTGGCCAAAGAGAACTCCTCACATGCGGAGAAACGACCACAAATCTTCTTTTGTACTTGTCGATCGGTCATGTTGGCATCACTCACAACAAAGTAAACAGGCGGGCCGACATTGAAATACTGATCCAAGTCATCAAAGTACGCGACGAGGTAGGAATCGGAAGGCAATGCGATACGTTGATCCAATCCAAGTGGCAATGCAGGTACAATAGCCAATGCAAACATGAATAATCCAAGGAAAAAGAGGCAGATCATGTAGCGAGTCTTGCGACCCAAAATGGCAGGAACATAATAAATTCGGCATAATGTCTCAAGGATCCCTTCCTTTTCCACTGTCTCAGGTGCACGTATACGAATACATGGCATGCAATCCAATCGATTTGCCTATAGAATGTATGATGAGCAATTCCGTAACTCTGTAAGTGAATGATATCTTTTTACCTCAGCACGACGTGCATCCAAAGCCATGCATGATACGAAACAGGTCACTTGCAAGATAAAGTCGATAAAGATAGCAATCGATGCCACAATGGCAAAGCTGCTCACAGCCGGCATGGTCACCAATGTTCCCAATCCAAAGGCAATGGTCTCACTTAGAGAGCTTAAAAGAATGCTTGGTCCCATCTTTCCCAGTGTTCTTGCTAAACGCTCATCGATTGTCTCATCTTCTCCTGATTCTTCACGTCGAGAGTATTCATGACAAAGGATGAAAATGTTGTCAACGCCTACAGCGAGCACCAAAAAGGGGATCACTTCTGCAATGATCAAGGTCGTCTTTTTGCCAGTAAAAGAAAAGAGGCCGACTGCTGATGATACGGAGAAAATGACAATAAGGATGCCACAGACACCCAAACCGAACCTGGTATCCACAACCAATCGTCGTACGTTCCAAGATCTGAACTTTCCAAGGGCGAGAGATGCATACACAAACATGACAATATAGCTGATAATCACCGTCTTGGCATCCGTGTTGGAAGATTTGTTGAGTTCAGTCTCCAAAGAGCTCTACAATTGAAATAGAGCCTATTAGTACCCCCCATATGGAACATCCATGCCTCCTTGTTACCTCTGTTGAAAAGCTAATATGGACATCCTTCCACTCGGGACGATCATTGACATTGCTTAACACCTTGTGGATCAATGTCTTTTCCCATTCTTCTGCCTTTGAAGCGACCACAGGATCGAGTGAATTTTGCAACACGAATGTGACGACAAATGCCTTTGCTTGCATAAATGCATCATCTTCATATCCACCAAGAATCATTTCAGGTTTGAGCGGTTGTTGAAAATCTGGCAAGCATAAGGATGGCTGATCGATACAATCACGTAAATCATCCTCCCAACTACTTGGGTCAAACATGGAGGCGTCGCCTTGCCAATATCCAGTAACCGATTGAACCACACAAGCGTCACCATTGGGATGAAAGCAAACATCTTGAAATTGTATACCATGGGGATCCGACTTTAGCTCACGTATCTCCTTCTCCAAGGCGAATAAGCTCTCAAGGTGCTCAGCTGATGCGATGGGATCGGATGTCTCGCTGACGACAAATAATTGTGTGGTGCGATAAAAGGGTGAAAAGTGGGTATCGAAATGGTTCTTTTCTGCCAATGCTTGAGAGGAAGGCGACACCCATAGGTTGATAGGATCTCTTTCCACAGCGAAACGTGACCATCCAGCTGAACACAATACCACCAAACAAAGACCAGCTGCAATGACAGCCCATGGATAACGTGCACATACCAATCCTTGTCGATAGAACCAATGTTGTAGCCGAGCATTCAACCAATATCTCCTTGGTGTGTGATCAGGATCCAATAAATGTTCATTCTCTTCATCGTCGCTGTTGTGCTCATCGTCTTCTGCAAGTGCCACACGTTCATATAAACCCCGAGCTTCATCACGTTCCAGATTGAGTCCAAACCACTTTTGAAAAATACGACCAATGCGGCGTTGTCGGAAAAGAATGAGGACAATGGCCACCAAAAGAATCATGCAATACAGGGTCACCAGAGCAAATTCCCAGCATGTCAATGCACCCACGTAGCATTGTGGCATCTCGCCCGGTGATGGCGGGAGTACAGGACATGCTGGTTCACAATCAACGCAAGCACACCGATAAGCTGGATCTGAATCATTGCATGCTTTGCCTCGGTCATTGTAACGTTCCAAAGCATCGCCTAATGTCACGGGTGGGAAATCGATTTGAAAGGGGCTACCTAATCCAGGACGTCTTTGACCCATAAATGAAACCATGCTATGCCAATCCTTTGCACCACCACCAATGAAATCCATGGCGTATCCGTTACTTGCAGCAAACTTGATATCCTTGCAGCTGTCGAAAAAGTCGTTGCCAAAGTCATTGCCCACCCAGAAATCCGTTTGACTCACGAGTGGTACATCATCCCCAGAAAGCTTGGTATCCGTCACATTCACAAACATCGATTGGTTCGGCGAACACGTAAAAGAGCACCAGAATTGTAAAAAGTTGGACCAGCAAGCAGGACAAGACGACACGATCGGTTCAGCGGCTTTGACCTGGTTGGCAAGCGCCTCTACTTGTGTATCATCACAACACACAGGCCCAGTAGCATACTCAACGCCACATGTGTCGATGAGCAAACGGCGAAAACTATCGGTCTCTGGTTGTACGGCAACGTCATTGTAGATGCAATTCAACGGAAGAAAGCCGTCCAATCCACACTGGCCGCGCATGGCACAGTAGCCTTCACGATGTATGGGCGTGTACTGATCGGCATATGCAATGCAGACAAAGAAAGCAAAATAAAAGAGTAATGTGTTGTATAGACGCCTTCTCATTCGTCTTGGTGTGTACGTATGCGTGTGTGTGAAGAGATAAAGGAAAAAAGAAAGGTCTCCGAGGGCGTTCAATTCATGCCCGCTTGCTCAAGTGATCGGGCCCCGACAATACCGCGTCGTTCAAAAGTGTCACATTTGTTACATGCATGATGCATCATTGTCCTTCTTGATATTAGCTTGTTTCCTCATTCAAGAATAAAAAACAGGTTTGTTGCATACAGTGTCAGCAGCTACATTATTCATTGTCTCCGATCATGTAAAACGCTGCATCCATCCACGCTTCCTTACTACTCTTTATGGACATCAAACAATGCTGCTAGTAGTACATAGATGTTACAATGATCCTCCTTCCCACGTGACCTTTTAAGCTATTACTGCTATCAATAAAGACTAGCGGCCCGGGTTGCTCGCTTCGCTCGTAAACGTCGATTTTGTGTGGAAGGGCTTACTACTACCTATGGAATAATGCTTTGATCCACAGTGTATAATAAGCATGCAGACACAATATGTAGCATCCATCTTTATGATCGTTATAGGCACTCACGCTAATAATAATAGGCTCAACTTCTAATCACCCGACTCAGGTGCTGCCTTATTCTCTCTTCCCCCTGTGTCCTACATTGCACCCTCCCAATCTCAACTGTTTGCCATTCCATCGCATGCGAACGATTGCCCTGCTTCACCCCATCATGTCAATCCTACAACTGCCTTGATCCGATTGTCTTTGACTGAATGGCAGGTCCATGGCGTGTACACCCCTCTACAACACCCACGTTTCTTGACGCTACTTCTTCTCGTACACCACTCAACCACAATCAAACGTAACAGCATTCACAGCCTTGGTCACTTCACTACAACACATGGTCTTACACGCATCTTTGCCACAGCCAACCGTAACAGCTGGTGCTATTATTGCATTATCTCCAAGTTACTTGTAGCGACCTACATTGCAGCCTTTATTTACATGTAACAAGTTGATTCAATAAATACGGGTCCCTATGGATGATGCCATATCAGCTATCATATATGTCGACAGGTTGAAATACAATGGACAAAAGAAAGAGGTTGACCAACATCAGGATGCCTAAGGAAGCTTATCAGGAGTCGTATTGGGTTATGATGGATGGGATCAATCAATTAAAGTGACGAGAAACCTTGGAATGCTGCGTTGATTACTTCGCACGTTAACAGCGGGGAGGAAGGATCATATAATATGAATGCGGTCGAGGATGATAATGGATTGGATTGAGATGGCATTGACGAGAGGGCTTAAGTCTTTGACAAAAGGTGTTTTACAACCGGATGGGTATATCTACGAGGCAGCAACGAACGCAATTATCCATTTTGATTCATAGTATTGTCATCTTTGAATAAAATCCATCGTATCCCAGGCAAATCGCGTCCATTCTGAAAATGTAAAATATGGAAATGAAGAACAGGTGTCGGAGAACATTTTACTCTTGGGGCATGATATAGCTTGTCAAGGAAACCAAGGCATGAGCTACAACACGGTCACGTTGCAGAGGAAAATGGTCGTATCTCAGTCAAATCGCATCCATTTTGAAAAAGCAAAAGACCAAAACGTAGAGCAAGTGCTAAAGATTGTTTTATTGTTAATACACAGCATGAAGTGTCAAAGGGTGAAAGGTATGGGATTAAGTATTGCCATCTTTGAATAAAATCCACCGTATCTCATGCAAATCGCACCCATTCTGAAAATGTGAAATATGGAAATGAAGAGCAGGTATCGGAGAACATTATATGATTAAGGTATGATATAGCTTGTCAACCAAACAAAGGCATGAGTTACATCGATGTCACGTCTCATGGAAAACGGTCGTATCTCAATCAAATCCCATCCATTTTGAAAAAGTAAAAGACCAAAATGTAGAGCACGTTTCAGAGCACATTTTGATATATACAAGTGATTGTGAATTTTTCCTTCTTGCATGTTTTATGGTCTTCCAAATACGAACTTGTTAGATTGGCTCGGATCAATGCGTTTGAAACGGTTTTGGAATCGTCTCATGAAAAGAACATGAGTTACAATGATCAGGGGAAAGGATTGCATTGAAAAGAAAAAAGCCAAGGGCAGAGGTATCATCAATGTGATGGCGTGCTCATGTCGCGTGTTACGCGCAGAAATGATAAAAGGCTACCCCCCGTTCCGCAGCACCTTTTTTCCCCATCTTCTTCTCGTTAATTTCGCGCAAACGCACACACACCCATACACGCTCATTTGGTAAGTGGACAGCTAATAGCATTCATCTAATGCCATCTCATTCGTATGTACTTCTTGTAGCTCCAATATCATCATCAAGATTTGCTGCCGTTCCTTCTCTGCTTCTCCTCCTCCTCACCATCATTATCATCATCAGCAAGTGTAAGTTATATGATTTATCACTTTCAAAGCAACATTTCCTTACATCGTCTTCTCTTTAGGATTATCAACAAGGGTGTTACCTGCAAGACCTTCGCTGTCCTCTGTTTGGGCCCCGCCTTCCCACAAGCTTCGCCTTGTTTCCCCATGCCTGACCCCACCTGTGCAGGGTAAGTGTACTTGTTTTTGCATTCATCTCCTTGGCCTAACATCCGTTTCATTGCTGCAGGTGAGGGGATGGCCCTCCAGCCGGTTTCCTTCTTTTTTCTTTCTTTTTTTCTTTGTTCTTCTTCGTTGCTTCCCTCTTTCTCTCTTTCCTTGCTCCCCCCTCTCTCTTTCCCTTTTTTTTTCTTTGATTCCTGGCTGGAAAATCACTTGGTAAGTCTATGATGATGCGTTGATGCTACTCTCCAAATGCTAACGAATACTTTCATATGCTTTGTCTTTGTTGGGTGCCATCTTCGGCTTTTTATTGTATTCCATGCTCTTGTTCTTTTCATTTCCACTCTGGTTCTCTTTATTACTATTACCCACCTCTATTCCATATTTGTAAATTACTCTATTTTCTTAATATTATAAAGTTGATACATGCATCGTATAGTTAATACACGTCATTTGAACCATTCCATAATACGATGAGCACATCTCCAAATCTTTTAATCGTTTTGGGAGCGGCCACAGGATACTCTAAATTTGCGGGGATAACAACGACCAAGAGGAGACGACCATGTCACCATGGCTACCACCAACCATTACCCTCGCTCATTTAGCAGAACTTGGATACACATACTCCCTCCCCATGCGTGTTCATTACCTCACAACCAACAAGAGCACTCTTTTACAATACATTACCTTGATCGAGACGTCGTGAATGGAATAAGGAAAGGTGGGAGAAAAAGAAGAGAAGCGTTGTCTCAAGTCGTGGAGCTACTGTCCCCCAAGTTTAAATCCCCCCTACTGCTATTACACTGAGGCCACTCAATTACCCTATACTCACCATCCACCCATCATGATCCTCGTAATAGACAATAGGTACACGTAAATAAAAGATATGATCCTCACGTATAGCAAAAGGGTGTGTGCCATTTTACACTTTACATAATAATGATGATCCAACAACAGCCATTACCTTACTACCAGGTTAGCTCGAATCATGAAAGTTAAATCATGGGCATGCTGGGCTGGAGCAAGACAATCGTTCGTATGCATTGGGTTGGACAACAAAGGTGAATGGAAGGAATGGGCTATTAGCCGGCGGTTTACAAATAACTTACCAATTTGATTCTTCTGATATTGGATGACGTTTCTGTGTTTGAGCATTTTCCAGTCAAATCTAATCGGATCAAGAAAGTTGAATGATGGGCATGCTGGGCTGGAGCAGGAGAATCGTCCACATGCGTTGTTTTGGGCAACAATGGAGAATGGGAGGACCAGGTTATTAGCTGGCATTTTTAACTATTCCTAAATTGTGTACAAGAATCATGCATCGCCTGTGCTGAATGACTCAAGTTACACAAACGCGCCCTCTGCATCTTTTGCTCTATTATAGTCATACTACTTTACATTAAACAAAGACCACTTCTCATATAGCATCACGCTTACAAACATAAACGTGCCTGTATCTCCAAACTTTACAATGAAACGTGGGGTTTTTATTAGAGCAATGGGCTCGGCTTGGCCAACTGCATCTTGGGTGCCAGTTTCACGATCAAGCTTGCCAATCCCAGATTTCGCAATGTCGCCACCAGCCAAACAGGATCCAGGGGTCGACGACGACGACGACCAAAAAATATTTTTTGGGCTGTTTGCGACATTGAACGCGAAACTTTCACACAAGGTGCTGTTGGCCAAGCCGAGCCCAATGCTCTAATAAAAACCCTACGTTTCATTGTAAAGTTTGGAGATACAGGCACCTTTATGTTTGTAAGCGTGATGCTATATGACAAGTGGTCTTCGTTCATTGTGAAGTAGCTGGACCCTGGCAGAGCAAAAGATGCAGAGGGACGTGTTTGTGTAACTGGGTTAAAAAGTTTGGACTTCAGGGACAATGCATGGCAGGTACGCAACCCTCATTTTCAGGTGTACATTGGCAGCAAATAGACACTTTTGTGCATTCACAGCTTTTGTGCATTCCATTGTAGGTGGACGATTCGCCTGCTCCAGACATTCATTTCCATGATTCAAGTAGCTTGATCCGAGCTGATTTGGTTGAGTTACGGTCGAACAAGGATTAATCAGCTGAGACATTCGAATGTATGCTGATGTATAGATTGATATAATCTCTCTTTGACCGTAGCTCAGCCAAATCAGCTCGGATCAAGATAATTGAATCAAGGAAATGAATTTCTGGAGGAGGAGCATCGTTTCATTATGATGGAATGCACAAAAGTTCGGAATGCACAAAAGTGGCTATTAGCAGCCAATGTATGGGCTATTGTCAATAGTATACAGTATCATCCTTCCATCCTTGCAGTCATGCAAAGTAGCTGAGTTACACAAAGAGGTCCCTCTGCATCTTTTGCTCTGCCAGGATCCACCTACTTGACAATGAACAAAGACCACTCTTCATATAGCATCACGCTTACAAACATAAAGGTGCCTGTATCTCCAAACTTTACAATCAAACGTGGGGTTTTTATTAGAGCAATGTGCTCGACTTGGCCAATAGCACCTTGTGTGAACGTTTCGCGTTCAATGTCGCAAACAGCCCAAAAAATATTTTTTGGTCGTCGTCGTCGAAGAGGTCGACTCCTGGATCCTGTTTGGCTGGTGGCGACATTGCGAAATCTGGGATTGGCAAGCTTGATCGTGAAACTGGCAACCAAGGTGCAGTTGGCCAAGCCGAGCCCATTGCTCTAATAAAAACCCCACGTTTCATTGTAAAGTTTGGAGATACAGGCACCTTTATGTTTGTAAGCGTGATGCTATATGAAGAGTGGTCTTTGTTCATTGTCAAGTAGGTGGACCCTGGCAGAGCAAAAGATGCAGAGGGTCGTGTTGTGTAACACAGCTATGTTTGCATGAATGAAAGGGTCAATGTATAATTACTTTATGGATCATCTAGGAACAGGCATGTATTGCTAGCTGACGGCCACTTTTATCCAATCATCATTGTTGCGAGATCCACTGCATGGGAACGATGCCCCTGCTCTAGACATTCATTTCCATGGTTAAAGTAGGTTGATCCGAGCTGATTTGACTGAGCTACGGTCAAAGAGAGATTACATCACTCTGGACATAAAGCACGCTCGATGTAGCTCAACCGATGTAATCTTGTGTGAGCGTAACTCAACCAAATCAGCTCGGATCAACCTACTTTAATCATGGAAATGAATGTCTAGAGCAGGAGCATCGTCCACCTACAAAAGAATGCACAAAAGTTGGGAATGCACAAAAGTGGCTATTAGCTGCCAATGTATGACATAAAGTGAGGGTTGCGTATCTTTCATGCATTGTCCCTGAAGTCCTGACTTTTTAGCTGAGTCACCCAAAGAGGTCCTTCTGCATCTTTTGCTCTATTATAGCCATACTACTTTACATTAAACAAAGACCACTCTTCATATAGCATCACGCTTACAAACATAAAGGTGGCTGTATCTCTAAACTTTACAATGAAACGTGGGGTTTTTATTAGAGCAATGTGCTCGGCTTGGCCAACTGCACCTTGGGTGCAAGTTTCATGATCAAGCTTGCCAATCCGCGATTTCGCAAATGTCGCCACCAGCCATACAGGATCCAGGGGTCGACCTCTTGAATTTTTTTTCCACGACGAGCAAAATTATTTTTGGCTGGTGGCGACATTGGGTGAATCTGGGAATGGCCGCGATGAACTTCATACTTTGACACAAGATCGCTTTGACCCCGGCGAGCAACTCTGTTCTATTAAAGACCCCACGTTTGATTGTAAAGTTTAGAGATACAGGCACCTTCATGTTTTACATATGCTGTCAGCGTGATGCTATATGAAGGGTGGTCTTTGTTCATTGTGAATTAGCTTGGCCCTGATAGAGCGAAAGATGCACAGGGGCGTCTTTGTGTAACACAGCTGTTTTGCATGATACTTTTACACTTTTCAGTAACGGTTCATATTGCGACCTAACAGCTACTTCTTTCTGATCAGGAATGTTGCCTAATCCTCTGCATACGAACGATTGTCCTGCTCCAGCCCAGCATGCCCATCATTCAACTTTCTTGATCCGTGTGGATTTGACTGAACAACGCTCAAACACAGAAGTATCATCCAAAATCAGAAAAAATTATCTGGTTAGTTATACGTAAACAGCCGGCTAATAGCCCATTGCTCCCAATCATATTTGTTGTCCAATCCAATGCATACGAATGATTGTCCTGCTCCAGTCCAGCATGCCCATCATTTAACTTTCTTGATCCGAAAGGATTTGACTGAACAACGCTCAAACAAAGAAGTAGCATTCAACTTCAGTTCAACTCCCTTAAATTCACAGCTCTTCCCATTCTCAACCTTTTCCCTCTTGCTCCCATTCTCAACTGTTGATGCATTCAAGTATACAACTACCCTCTGCGAACGATTGTCCTGCTTCAACCCATCATGTCCATCCTACGATTGTCTTGATCCGATTGTCTTGACTGAATGAGAAGTCCATGGCGTGTGCAGCCGACTACAACACACTCATCTCTTGACGCGACACACGCTCTTGCACACTCCTCTGCCACGATCAAACGTAACAGCATTCATTGCAGCATTTGCTATTAGCGAGGTCTTTACTCCATTGTCTCAAGGAGCGTTCACAACCTTGTCACTCTACTACAACACACGCTCTTGCACGCTCCTTTGCCACAACCAAACGTAACAGCAGCTGCTATTAGCAAGGCCTTCACTCCATTATCTCAGCTACTTGTAGCATCCTGCCATGCAGCCTTTTTATACGTGAACAGCAGATGTGCATTGTACAGAAGTAGCTTTACTTACGTGTGGCAACTTTCTTTGATACATTTGGATACCAATGGATGATGCCATATCAGCTATCTAGTACACCACAATGCAAGCAATCTTCACCACCAAGAGAGGGATAAACCAACAGCCGGATGGAAAAGGAAGCGTATCAGCAGCGATCTCTGGTGCTTCTTTCTACCAGCATATTGAATTTGCAATGGTCATGATGGATGGATGCAATCAGCTGCAGTGATGGGAAATCTTGGCATGTTGCTTTGGTTCTTTGACAAGTCGTCAGCAGGAATGATGGATCGTAATCACTTGGATACCCCTGAAGATGATGATGGATTGGATGGAATCGACGAAAGAAGCTGTTTTACAGCTATGGATGATATTATGATGCTCAAGTCAAATCATACAGCAGCTATTTTCCACGCAAGGATGAAGAAGGATGTACATGGTGTTGGCAGCAACCAAGGATAGAATGACACAATTATCCCTGATGACCCTGTGTGATTCACCCGTATCTTATACAATTTGCAATGCTGTTCTTTTATCATATTTACTGGATAAACATCTACACTACCATATGCCATCGTTCGACTTTGTCATTGAATGAAAATTGGATGCAACATACTATTAGAAGGGTGTCGTACTATCGGCTCAGATGTGCAAGGTGTGGATCACTTGGTTGGTTTTTGGATTGAAAGGGGACTACAAATTAAAAGATGGAGGGCGAGATTGGGTCATTTACATCAGCGTATCAAAATGCTTTTGTTCTTTTGTTACAAAGCTATCACACTTGCTATAGCTTCAATAAGTTCGAGAGTGACGATGCCAAACAACATAGTAGTGCTTGTTGCAGGCTCTTATTTCATTGTGAGTTTAATTCATTATGCTCAAGAAAGAACGAGCTGTGATACAATGCGGCGCGAGTACATGAGCATACCATGCTTAACTATGGCATCACCCTATGCAACATTGTATGAGAAACATGTCAACGTTCAATCCACCAACACCATGAAGTATATAAATAGGCATAACAAAGAAGCCAATTTCCATTGTATGCTTATGATTTCTTTATCCTGGCATCTATCCTATTCCATCTACTTTGGGGATTGCAAAACCTTTGAGCACAATACTACTTAGGGATTTCCTTTTCGAAAATCATGTAACCCGATGGCCATTTAATCAAGAGCGGATCTTCCCATACTCTTGTTACATCTATGTAGCGGTTTCAAAGTCATCAAGGTCTGTACATCAGGAGAGTAAGGTAAGGAATAGGTAATGGGTACTTTATGAGAAAATTCGTGGCACACCCGATGAGCTTATTGATCCGCTGCTGTAACACACGAATTGCTAGCTTGTGAAATGGCCATGATCGATATCATCTAAAGGCATTTACACCTTTGGATCCTAGACAAAATGCAACAATGGCCCTCCTTTTGGGCATTTACTGTTACTGTCGTTGTTGGTCTACGAGAAATCTAAAGTGATTGTGTTCCTTTTGTGGTCGACGAATGTAAACAACGTCAAGAGAAACAAAGACCCCGCATCATTGTTATTATCGGCATGAAAGCTGTGGTACAGAATAGGTTGTGAGCTGATCAACAATAAAAAAGAGAGTTTAACGTAAATGCTAATGGATATTTCTCCGGCTTCATTTCCCTCTTAAGAAGAATGATCTACATTTTTGGCATGGTCTCAAGACAAGAAGGACGTGCCTTCACTGACATACATAATAAGGATGAGAATCATAACGGCAGCTACATGATGGTGACATATGGTTGTTTTGGAGCCAACACCATCGCTACGGGTATGAGTTGTGTGTGCGAAAATATAGAGCAGCCAGCGCTGGCCAACCATAAAATCGCCTAATTTCCGAGAGAATGCCCCGAGCCAGCTATGGATGCACCCCGCACTTGTAGTTTCTGTCGGTGTCATCGTTAAACCTTACTCGTTCACAATCACTCTGTTGTCCCATTTCCTCTTTTCTCTTCCCGTTTGCTGGCACTTTTCATGGAATTTCCTCTCATACGACCCACTTTTTCGTTACCTTCTCCTACTTCACCATCCGTCGTCGCATTGCCGCCTTCATCATCCACCACCACTACTACGACCAATAGCACTGCCAATTCTCTTCCAAAAAAGAGACCTGCAAAATCCCACGTTCCTGCAGCATGCGTAAGCAACAACAACAACAACAATTGCCACCATAGCAGATGCAACTAACAAACATTCAATGTTGCATAGGTGAATTGTCAAAAAGCACATCTTGCTTGTGATTGTAGGTATATACACATTCATGCGTGATTATTGATCAATGTACTGAATACAACAACAACCTGCTATAGTATCAAGACCATGTCGACGATGCGTATCTTCTGGAAAGGAAGGCACATGTTATGATGTCCAGCATAAGAAAAGGGGACGACCTAAACGACGTGATAGACCATCTACAGCAGGAGGATCAACAACAACAACAACGTCGTGTACAACACCAACGGCAACATTCCCACCTTTATCAAATCGCAATTTATATGTGCTGCCAGCTGAGCTACCACGATCATCATTTTTAATGACACGACCCCCAGGCAATGATCCAGCTGATAAAGACATCAACAAGTCAATGATCACGGTAAATGATTTATCATTATTATCATGATGATAGCATTTTTATTCATTTGTATCCCGAGTATAGTTTATCTTGTCAATGGAGATATGTTGTGCGCGGGTATCGGATGAATCTCTTAGTCTATTGGGTATTTATCCTCACGAGTTCGCACACAGATCTTTATACGACTTCATTCCTTCTTCTCATGCATCCACACTCGCACGCGTCCACCGTCGCCTTCTTGATAACGCACACAATGTCAGCAAATCAGCGTCTACTACTACTTCTACTACTACCACAGTAACTTCAACATCAATGCACGCATTGCCACCAACACAACGTACTACAGCCGATTGCTTTGCAAATACCGCACCTTCTGTTCTCATGTGCATTGCCAATGGGTCTCAAACTCTCAAAGAAGACTTTGCATTCAAGACTTCGAGTGGACAAGAAGTGAAAGCACAAGCACGGTTTTATCTTGGAGGAGGATTGGGCTCTGATCTCTTTGTTCCTGACACACTTGGCAAACTGTACATTGTATGCCTTGCTACACCTGATGTGGCCTTGCAGCCAACACCAACATCACAATCCCCGGCATTGCCTATGCAAGATGCCATTACAACACCGCAAGAGCATCATGTACAGCAACAACAACAACACTATGAACAGCACCATACATTGCCACCAGTATCGTCATCATTATTTACAACATCCCCTTCAATGCCAGCTACATCTACGACGCCCAATTTCTCATCCATACTTGACCCACCTCATGTTCCTTTTTCAATGGTAAGATCTGAGTCATGGAAGAAGTATTGTATCCATTCGACTAATCAACTCTTGCTGGTGAATAGTTTAATACCACGTCGAATGAAACTGAGAGTAGTACACCGAGTAGCCATCAAGGAGCCACTGGTGGTGGGGATGACTTGATCTTACATAGTCCACCTGAAGCAAATGATTATGTCTCAACGTCACCGCTTTTGAACATGTCGCCATCATCCATCGATATATCCTATTCACCTGCAAGTCCTTCTGATGTGATGAATAACAATACCCATCATGATGTGGATATACAACAGCGGCATCATGTCACCATGGCAACAACAACAACAACATCAGTATCATCACCAGCATCATCCTCAGCATCTATATCATCACACCATCACCAGCAGCAACAACAACCATCATCCAACATCATCACCACTACCTCTCATCATCATCCCAAGATCACCGTGGCAACACCCAAAGTCAAACCACAGCAACCTGAAGATTGTTTATTGGCTGCATCATTAGATCGACAACAAGATCGACGCTCGCGAGAACGTGGATTATTGAACAATACATGGTCGCATCCACGTGAAGCTTATTTTCGAGAAATTGGATCAAGTCGAATGGTATCAGCTGAAGCGAATGCCATGGCAGGGTTTCCTTATCAATCACCTTCCAATGCAATGATGGATGCACTACGCCATTCGACCCAACATCCTTCTTCATCTGGCAGTCCATTAAATCCAGTAGCTACGCATCATCGTATCCCTAGTATTCATTCAACTCGTCTTCCTTCCTTACGACAGCACCCTTTTACTCGTCTAGAACGACCAAGACGCTAATTATTAGTGATACCATTTCTTCTTCATGTACAAACATTTTTATCCAACAAGGTTGATTTCATTCTCAAAACAACAACATGTACACTTTTTTTTCTATATCAAATATTACAGTTTGCTTATGATTCTTCGATCTACCCATAATCGTGCAGCAACCAGACACAGGGTTGCGAATATGCTTGAGCCGCCTGCGAGCTGGATTGCGCCTGTCCAACCGATGGATGCTTGTAGTTTCATGAAAACAGGTGTTCCCAGTAATCCACCGATAGCTGCAATCATCCATGATAACATGGCACCCGTGTATAGATAATCCATACCCACCAAGGAAGCAACAATGGATGGCATCAAACTCATATACATGGCCGCTGAGAATCCGACCAATAGGCAGTATACAGTATACATGGGCAAAGTGCTGGATAATTGCCATAACACCATCGTCAAAGCCCCTATGTATCATTGGATGTATGAGAGAGATGGATATGCCAATCATTATAATGTACATACCCGAGACGCCAGTTGTAAAAATGAGCGTGTTCATGTTACCATATCGATCAGCTGCAAATCCCCATACAAGGCGTGAGATGCAATTGCTTGCTGATGCCACTGACACCATGGCAGCACCAAGAGAGCCACTTGCCCCAAGCGCTTGAGTTGCATAGGTTGGCATCAAATAGAAGGGTATCAGGTAGCCGAATGGGGCTAGTGCTAGGAACACCAAGAAAAGAATAAAGGGCGTACTGAGTAAAGGGGATCTTGTTGTGTTTGCCTTTTTATCTTGTTCATCATCAACACCAGCTCGATACTGTGGGGGCTTTGGAGGATACCTGGCTCTGATGAGAATGGTGGCCAGAGAGAAAACCACAAACAAAATGCACGCCATCGTTCGTAATGCATTTCGATGCCCAAGTGTATCGAGAAGGTATTGGGTTAGGGGTGAGAAGCATATGCCGCCAGCTGGTACGCCCATGTTCCCTATGCCATTTGCTAAGGAACGCCTTTTTATGAACCATTGGGATGGGAGAACAAACGTTGCACTGACGCAAAAGCTGGCACCTAAGCCGTACATGACACCGTGTGATAAAGCTGTTTGCCACAACTCGTTGGCAACGCTGGCAAGAAAGAGGGCAAGAGGACAAAGCACGGTACCAATCATCATGGTACGTCGATAGCCAATGTAGTAAATGATATAGCCCATAGGCAATCCCAAGGACGTACTCAACATGTAGGCAATCGTGCCCACGAATGCGATATGAAATGAATCGGTTTGGCCGCCATAGACATGTTCAAGATAATAATGTTGAAAAGCACCCCACGAAAACATGAATCCAACGACACCAAAGGAGACCAAAAAGAGTGATAGTGTGCTTAACCATCCTGGGTTGTGCCATCCTTCAGTATAATAGGGATCACTACCATCAGCAGCAGGTGATTTGGTTGCCATGGACACGCCCATAGTGCTTTCATTTGATTCGTCTTCTTCAACGTGGTGCTGTGGCTCATTGTTAGCCTTGTTGTTGTTATATTGTTTTCTTTCAGGGCCTTCGTGATCATGATTTTGTAATGGTGTCATGGCGTTTTGTTATATATAATAAAAGATAGTATTACAAAAACAAGAAGTTTGGATGGTAGAAAATTTCAAGGTGAAGATAAAGGCAAACACTCAACAACTTCTGCTAACCTTATACGTGCCTTATGCATTATTCTCCCGAATTCATGGGGTCTCCATGCAAGGTGTATATTGATCACCCTCGTGTATACAATTACAGTGGTCTCAACGTATTTTGAAATCTTATAGGTTTAACACATTCAACAAGAACCCAGATCAGGGAGCAGGGGCGTGTTGGTGCTGGTGATAGATCATTGGGCTGTATACGCGTACAAGCTAACCGCGACGCGTATGATGCACGTCTGAATAATGGCCTTTCGATCAACGTCTTCTTCTGAAGGTGCTCGGCAATCACGGCAACCATACATCAACGAAAAGCGGATAATGATCGGCGCCTGTCTTCTTTTTTGAAAAAGAAAACTAGGAAGGATATTCAATATACGGAGATCTCTTTATTCTCTCTGCTAGGGACTTCATTCAGGAGGCTTCTTCACGTATATGCTAAATCAGATCATCAAATACTTAAGTTCTTCTTCATCATCTAGCATGAGCCCCCATCTCACTGTTGCTATAACCTTCTCGTGTAGGACTCAGCCGTCGTTCCCATATGAGCTCATTCACGTACTTATGTATCACGTCGTCATCCCTGATCATTCCTTTCACTCCCCATTCCTCATAATTTTGGATACACAGATGTTGTTAAAGATAACGGCGATGCAATGTATACCTTGATGCATTACTTGTGCATGAATTCGAAGTCTTATCTAATCTAATCTTATATTCATGTACGATGTTTGTAATACAAAGTAACATAAATTACATGTAATCTCACAGCTTTGTTGCCCACGATAATCATTGGAGCAGTATAGGGAGGATTTCCACTTTGACGGGATCCACCGCCATGCTGCAAGGGGATCACCGAAAGTGATTTTCAGGGATAAGGTTGATGCCACAATTGCCGATCACTTTTGTTACCTAAAATAATAACCGAGTACATACGTAGAAAAACGCCCCTTGTTTGTTAATGCAGCCTATTCATCATTCCAAATCATGAACACGTTCCACCTAATGGCTTTGGACATGGTCCTTTAGTAGCTGCTAGCATACTGCAGCATGGCTAATGGGAATGACTACATGTATACATAAGCGTGTTAGTTGCCACGTCATTCGTCTTCATCATAGCATGATGATGGCACACATTTGGTAGTTCTCTCTTAAACAAACATTATGGCGACATAAAGATCTCATCTTCTAAGAATGCAGATTACGTGTTGTATTATTAGCAAAGGGATGTATGTTGGTGGGTACATGTGCCGCTATGAATACTATGTTGGGGAATGAAATATAGGGGATATCTTGTGGTAGATTTATATCTTTACAAAGGGGCGTCGATCAAGTTTGAATCGAATGGCAAGCATGGATAAGGCAGCTACCACCGTAGCAGCTCCTGCAAATTGAATGCTCGCTGTCCAACCAAGGTTTGATTGCATCAAGCCAAACATGGGTGTACCCAATAATGATCCTACTGACATGAGCACCCATGACGTCGCAACACCACTATACAAGTTATCCATTCCCACCAGAAGCGCAACAACGGATGGCATCAAGCTAATGTATGCACCAGCTGTGAGGCCGACTAACGCAGTGTACACTCCATAAACTCCCAAACTTGTTGCAAACTGCCACATGACCATAGTGATGATGCCTAGTTATGGAATGTGGCACAGCATACGTTAGCATGTGCATGGACAAACAAAGAAAGTTGTAGCTTACCGGATAGCAATGTTGTTGTAAAAAGGGTGTTGCATTGACCAATGCGATCAGCAGTGGCTCCTAAAACAATTCTGCAAATGATATTGGCCGCATTTCCTATGGTCACTAACGATGAGCCCATAGATTCACTCGTACCCAATACTTGCGTGGCATAGGTAGGCATCAGATAAAAAGGGATCAGATAACCAAGAGGCGCAAGCAAAGCAAAGATCATGAATAAACCAAATGGGATGCTGATGAGTGGGGAAGAAAACCATGATGATGGACGACGTTTCTTGTTGCTTTGGCTTTTTTCATCATCGTTGTTGTTTTCTTCTTCACTGCTGACAATGCTTTCGTTGCTTCGTTTTCGTGAGGGTGGTGGGTATCTTGCACGAGCAAGTGCTGTTCCAAGAGCAAGAAGTACAAAAACAATGCAACCCATGACCCTGAGTGCATTTCGATACCCGAGGGTTTGAATGAGGTAATTGGCAAGTGGTGAAAAGACCATGCCTCCAAATGCAACACCTGTGTTACCAACACCATTGACGAGACCCCTTTTTCGTACGAACCATTGTGATGGTAAAATGAAGGATGCATTGAAGCAAAAGCCGCCTCCCAAGCCAAAAAGAAGTCCTTGCGATAAGTAGCTGCAACGAAAATGGAATTAAAAAGCAGCCTTTTATCATTGTATGATATCGAGATACTCACACTTGCCATAATTGTGTGGTGGCACTTGCCAAGAAAAGTCCCAATGGGCATAGGACGTTGCCTATCAACATGGTGCGGCGATAACCTATGCGGCGGATCACTAATGACATGATTGGCCCAGTGCCTGTGACAGCTGCATAGCCAATGGTGCCGACAAAGGCAATTCGGAAGGAATCTGTTTGTCCCTGGTATACATGTTCCAGATAATACTGCTGAAATGTTCCCCAGCAAAATAGGAAACCCACAGTGGAAAAGGTGACGAGAAAAACGGTAGCGGTTGAAAGCCATCCAGGGTTCTTTAAACCTTCAGTCCAATAGGGATCTTCGCCATCAAATCGTTTCATATCAGGTGATGAAATATGATCAGGATCGGTTCTCGTTTTCATCGACGCTGAATCTTGTTCATTATTATTGCTGGTCGCTGGTGGCTGTTGTGGATGATCACCACTTTTTGCTTTTTCAAGGTTCCCAAGGTCGTGGTCGCCTGATAAGGTTGATGAAGGCTCTTGTTCTAATGACTTGTCTTTGCTGCTGGTCTGATCTTTTGCCATGACTTGTTTTTATTGCCAAATGATCAATTAACTAAAATCGGGATAAAATGATCCAAGTGGAGAGAAAAAGAACAAGGATCATGGCGAGGTGTTACGTGCGGGGATAATCAACATAAGCCTGTGGAGAAAAGATGTCCCTGATGACGGGGTAATTTTTTTTGCAAGCTTAATCTTGTACACCCATCCAACACTCCGCGATTCTCGAAGACAATGGAGGATCCAAAAACTTTGTTACTTGATCGCTGTTGCTAGGCAACGACACACTTTTGTATAGGACCTGGTTACGCTAACAATGAGCCATCCCATCCATCATTCCAACATGGTGTGATGACAAATCAAGGAGCCGTCATGTGTTTTCCGATCACGTAGTACATGCATGTGCATTACATTTTTGTATTTTGCATTGTAGGATGATATTAAAGGGTGGTCTACTACTAACATACAAAAGGAAGGTGATTGGGAGGGCACGAATGCTTGAATTACATAATGCGAGAGTGGAATATCGGATCAAAAAGTGACACCTTAAAGCTTGCTGAGAAGCCTTTTATCCAGCAAGAAACGAATGGCGAACATACATGCAGCAGCTGCAAGGGACGTTGCACCTGCAAATTGGATGGCACATATAGTATCCATGAGATCTCTGCCGATCTTCGAAAGAAAGGGGTACCCAGCAATGTCCCAATTGCCATGAACATCCATGCCGTAGAGCCACTGATATATGAATATTGCTTCATCCCCATTATCGTTGCCAACACGGATGGGATCAATAAAGCAGGCACCGGATGTTAATCCAATCAGGGCAACGGACATACTTACCTCACCTACAAAATCATCTTTTAAGAAGTAGCATATGGATTTTCCATCACTTTGGCTCAGTACTCCAAGATGCTTGACCACTTTATCAGTTTGATCCATCATGACAACAACTCCCACGCCCACTCACATATAAACAAGGCTGTTGTCGCCGACACTATCATACGTCTTTTCTTTCTACACACTTGTATGCATACCATCATCAATGGCCTTTGGTAAGTCTCAAGGATAGTCTTTATGGGATCCCCAAAATGAGGGTTCTTATGCATCCACCTATGTAGCTCTCTTTATTGCTCTACGCTGTGTTCCTTGATGAACCCTTTGGGGTAAGTATAACTACCACTTCTATATTAAAAGGATGCCTAGACTGATAGGAAAATTGAGACTCCTTTGTAGGTGGCATAAATACATGAGAAACAAAGAGAAGACCGCTACGAGGTCATTGGCGATATCCTATCAGGTGTTACAAGAGCACCTATAAAGGGGAGACAGGATGCAGAGGTAGTCACTGGTACGATCGTATGGTGATCATAATGATTAACATCAATCTCGATTAGAACAAGTTGTTGGGTGGTGTATGTTTAGCATTCCTTGGATCCAAAGAACGAAAGGATATGTCACAGATGTCGAGCATCACGAAGTCGGTCACTGGTGCTACGACACTCTCCAAAGTGCCCAAAAGCAGCTTATTACACGACCACAATTTGGAAGACCCAGTGGTCGATTTATCATCACCCATTGTTATCGTCCGGGACAAGGAGCAATTACAAGCAGCCAAAATCTTAGAGAGAGAAACACCAAGTCCGCAACTTGCACTGGATAATGCGACACGTTGCTTCCTACACTCGACCTAGCGAAAAAAGTGGAACTTGGAGATAATGAATACGAAGGCTGTTGATTGTATTCCCATGCTGTATAACCATCCTTGTCGCTTTCTTATATCCACTTGCTGTATACATACATAACCATCATCGTTGTATTCATTGGTTCCCTTGCTGTATAATAATGTTCTTCTATGCTTTCATTACCTTCCTTGCTGTATGATTTTCATTACATAAATAAACGTAAAGAATAGATAATAAAAAAAGCGTGTTAGTCGGATTACACCTGTTCTTTCCCTCATTGCCTTGCTGCATAACCCGTGCGTACGCATGTGCATTTCATCATTCTTGTATTTGCATTGTAGGGTGATGATATTAAAGGGTGGTCTATGTACCAACATACAAAAGGAAGGTGATTGGGAGGGTATGGATGAATGCATGAATTACATAATACGAGAGGAGTGGGAATTTCGGACACCTTAAAGCTTGCTGAGAAGTCTCTTATCCAGCAAGAAACGAATAGCGAACATACATGCAGCAGCTGCAAGGGACGTTGCACCTGCAAATTGGATGGCACATGTCCATGAGATCTCTGCCAATCTTCCAAAGAAAGGGGTACCCAGCAATGTCCCAATTGCCATGAACATCCATGCCATAGAGCCACTGATATATAGATATTGCTTCATTCCCACTATCCTTGCCAACACGGATGGGATCAATCCAAAATAGGCACCCGATGTCAGTCCAATCAGAAAAACGTATGCAGCATACGTCGCCAATGTATGTGCATTTTGCCACATGGTCGTGGTAAAAATTGCTGTGCGTGCATGATGAAAGTGTCAGCTTTGATCTTTTCCCATACTCTTACTCTCCTTCACTCACCTGAAACGAATGTGGCGATGAAGAGCGTATTGATTTGTCCCAAACGATCGCCAATGAAGCCCAGAGCAATTCGGCACACAATGTTGGCAGCCATTCCCACAGACACCATCGTGGATGCAACCGAAGGCGAGCAACCAAGTTCCACCATTGCATAGGTAGGCATGAAATGGAAAGGAACAATATACCCAAAGGGAGCGAGGAGTGAGAATGCCATCGACAGAGCAAATGGGATACTGAGTAGAGGTGATGATGATGCACGTGTTGATATGGATCCATAGTTGTTGTTATCGCGTTGTTGCTTATCGGATGAAGAAGAGGATGGTGGATAGCGCACTCTTACAAGAACTGTGGCCAAGGCGAACAAGCCAAAGAGGATGGCACCCAATACACGTAAGGCGTTACGATATCCCAATGTCTGCATCAAGTACTCGGATAGGGGTGAAAAGCACAATCCACCTACGGCTGCTCCAGTATTCGCCAACCCATTTACAAGCGCTCTTTGTCGAACGAACCATTGGGATGGAAGCATGAATGATGCACTGAAGCAGAATGAAGCGCCTAGGCCAAAGATGAATCCGTGCGTTATGAATGTTTGCCACAATTGGGTAGCTATGCTGGCGAGGAACAGACCAAGACGACACAACACAGCACCAATAGCCAATGTATTGCGATGGCCAATCTTATTGATGACCAACGACAAGGGGATTCCAAGAGAGGATGAAAGGGCATGGCCAATGGTACCGACGAAGGCTATATGGAAAGCATCCGTTTGACCTGGATACACTTTTTCAAGATACACGGGTTGGAAGGTGCCCCAACTCATCATCATGCCAAAGGTACCGGTTGTGACCAAGAATAGACTCCCGCCTGCAAGCCATCCTGGATTACGCCATCCTTCAGTATAATATGGATCATCTCCCGTGGTTACCAGTGGTTGACTCGTTGGGTTATCGATGTTGCTTTCAGTATGAAGAGTCACTGTAGCCTTGGCATCCGGCTCCTCAGCGTTGCGGTGATGATTATCAGAAGCATCTACGAATGTTGCGGCTGAAGAAAATCCGTCAGCAGGCGTCGAGCTCGCTATTTCTTCCGTTCTTGTCAATTGGTGTTCTATGGCCGGATTATTGGATTCGTTTTGCGGATTAGTCATAGCTATTTGAGTATGTAACAAAAGAAGATGTATCTTGGGAATATAAAAAGGAGTCCATTATAAACGATCGTGTGTGGGTGTGCATATACTTTGAGGATCAACAATGTTCGTTGCCGTATATTTCAACAACTCCCCCAAGATTCTATGCAATCAACAAAACGATTACTGCTTTACATTCCATCATAGGAGGTGCAAGATCAAATGCAGTTTTCACAGCAGCCGTGTACACAGAATGATAACATATGGCTTTATTAATCATCTCTTTTTCATTGGTTTGGAATTTGTCATGCCAACAACAGGAAATCGAAAGGGTGGTACATAAGATTGGTGGTTTAACATCTAAATATCTGTAAATTGAATAGCCAACTTTTAATGCTACACCACAAATGCACACCATGTACATAGACACATGATGTTGTTCGGTGAACGTGCATGAAGCATGGGCCAAACCAAAGGCGATTGAATACGTTGCTGATCGCTGCATAATAAACGCCGTTGACCGGAGACGAAAAAGAAAATCCCCCAGCCGTATACCTTCTATAACAGATTCATCTTTTGTTGTATTCATCCATTGAATAGCATTGTACCTCACTGATTCTTTAGTATGATGCAAGAGTTGTGAAAGAGAGTGCTGATTGCCTCTGCTAGTCGGTGATGCAGCATAGCATCATCGTTAATAGTAGACACTGATTCTGATAACCTAAAACTAGTTCCTACTTGCATTGCATTGCATGGGATAAACATGGAGCATGTGAGAGAAAAAACGATATGATACGTATTCATCATTGGCCTTATGTATAGAAGCCCCGGAAATAAAAACGCTTCAGGCAACATTGAGTGGTTTGCCAACTTTGAGAACTCATACTTGCTCACGAATCCGCTAATGGCTACGTCCTATACGCATCAAAGCTCATCACAAACATGCCACAGTCATCGATCATGCCCTAACAAATACAACTTTGCAATTACAGTATCATCATTATGTTTCAAAACGACATGCTACATAGGCTAAGACACAGTATTTGTAGGTACCCATGATCGATAATTTATTCTTGAAGTCGAGCTTGCAATCAATCCATGTATCCAAGTGATTTCCGCGCTGTGTCCATACACTAAATTTCACCCCTTAAAAGACCTAACTCAAATCTAACAGCCATCATCAATCACATCCTGCCGCCCTATTATGGTGTTCATGTCGTCTGCAATACTTCAAGGAACCTCAGGTTCGTGCATTCCAACATGCACGTCAACATCCCAAGGTTGCCATGGCAACACCAAAAACCAAACCACATAACCTGAGGCCATTATCAAACAATGGCGTCCATCTGCCATTCCACAACCCTTAATGTACACATACCACGCCTATTTTCTAAAAGTAAAGTTTTCATAATAGCCAAGGTATGTATTCGTTCTATGAGTGCTTTTATGCAGGTATGCCTGCTGGGATGCTGTAGAGTTGCGTCAAATCGTTTTTATGGTGACCTTTTAACATGATGGTATATGATGGATGAAACATGTATTAAGTAATAAGGGCTAAGGACGCGGGGTTCTGATTATAGGTATCTTGGTTCTAGCATAAGCAAGGATTGGCTCCAACGATTTATCATCCATTGTTCTGCTGCTCAAGTGCATTTCCAAATACTCCAATGGTGGCTCCCGATCCACTAGTAATCGCAAACCTCGCTCACTCATGGGGCCGCATCGATGAAATGCCACTCGTTTGAGGGGGAATATCTTTCGCAAGGAACCAAATGCGTCGACCGTCATGAAACCTTCCACATGAAAAAAATCGATCGATTCGAGATTTCTGGTAGCTGGCGTGCTGGTAACACCATCACCATGAAGACGATTTAGACATTGGGTCATGATTTTCTTATCCCGTTTTCTCGCTTTAAAGACATTCGGCTCAAAGTCATCCAATTCAATATGCCGTAATGAGGATATTTGCGACAGTGCCTGGTATATCCAATGTGATCTGAAAACATCTCCTTTAAATATGAAACGCTCCAACGGGGTATTGGTATTGGCAATAGAGAACAGCAAATCTTCAAGTCCATCCATATCACGATCCGTGTCGCTGACAGTTAAGCATCGTAGATGGGGTAAATGAAATCCAACAAGCGCACGATAGATAGGACCAGCTTCTCTGGTATTAATGTAGATGCTTTTAAGATTTGGGCACTTTTTGAGCAAAGGGATCACAAAGGATGCTTTGGCCGGTGCTGGTTGATAGGCGTGATACTCAAATTCCTCCAAAGCTGGTAGTGGGTCATATTCAAGCGTATCCAAGTCATGTTGTTTTATCCGTCCATCCCAATTATCAATGTTGATATCCAAATACAGCCGCTTGAGATGTTCACAATGATGATTGAGCATGGCTGCTATTTGTAGGTATAAATCCTCAAACTTCACATACATGTCAAGCTCTTGTATTGATGCCGTAGTAGGTGATCTTCTTGTTGCCATTGGCATATGACGTCGGTCCTTCCACCATGGATCGTCTGATTCAAACACTCTGGTATTGACACCAACACCTTTGAGTGAAGGACAAGCATCGAAGATTTGTTTCAAGTCCATTGAATGATTCCAACCAATACGTAGATAGCGCAGCTCCGGACAACGTCGTACAAGTGACAACAAATCCTGCATTTCAATGTGGGCTCGGAATTTCAAGTAGTGAAGTTGTAGTTGTCGACCTTGACCAATGTACTTGAGGTAAGGTTCAGAAAAATGAGGGTAGTCGATTGCAAGGTGGGTGAGAAATGGACAACAACGAAGCAGTGGAGAAACGTCAAATTGACCTCTTGTGGGATGCTTGAGACTCAGCAATAAGCGACGTAGTTTGGTTCCCAGCTGATACCACGCCTTCGATGCTTCAATAACACTTGACCCTTTGGCTGGCATAAAATACAGCTCTACACGCATTGATGTAAGTTCATGGAATAGAATGGGTGTCAAGTATTCACCTACTTACGCAATGTATCCACATGCGGTAGATCCAACGCAACGAGGTTGACAATGACTTGTTGGTAGTTGACCTCTTGTCTCCAAGGAGCAAGCTGAATCCCTTGAACGACCCTTCCAATGTATTGCAACGGTGGGTGTGCATTGTCGAGCTGCGACATGCTGAGCTGTAGCGTTCGCTCCTGTGTCTCAATCCAGAATGGAATGTTGTCACGCCATTGCCTGCATACAGCCAAGCACTCGAGCAGCTGTTTCATATCCAGGTACGAGAAAATGACATTGTTGATTTCGGCTGGAAACTGACAAAGAGCAGCAACCAAAGTCATCTTTGAAGAGCGAGGATATCCGTTGACAAGGAAACCACAATGGTTCAAATGGATAGCAACTGTGTCGCATAAATCCCCATGATTCGGTGCTGGTTACACTGTGTAATGACTTCAGCCATCATCAGCCATTTGAATATCAACGCCAACAGCTCACAGCACGAAAGGATATGATATATTGCTTTTTGGTGTTCTTGACGTGATTCAGCATATGCGATCGTCTTCAATGAATCATCCGAGGTCCGGTTCCCGCCCAGCCAAATCATTTGAGCATGTATGTGGAGGCCCAACGCTGCTGGTGGAGACGTGGTAGACCTCGCCTTGAACGCCCAATTTGTCGCACAAGCAATCGGCATCGATAGTGCAAGCACAAGACCAGTAAAAGTTCCTGATATCCCAGCATGTCCCTCAACATCCCAAGGCTACCATGGCAACACCGAAAATCAAATTACAACAACCTGAGCCCATTATCAAACAATGACGTCCCTATGCCATGCCACAACTCTTAATGTACACATACCATGCCTACTTTCTAAAGAAATAAAGTCACATAATAGCCAAGATTTGTATTCGTTCTATGATTGCTTTTATTCACGTATGTCGGTTGGGATGTTGTATAGTTGGGTCAAATCGTTTTTAGAGTGACCCTTTCAACATGATGTTACTGTATATGATGTATGAAACATGTATTAAGTAATAAAGGGCTAAGGACCCGGGGATTTGACTATAGGTATCTTGGTTCTAGCATAAGCGAGAAGTGGTTCCAATGATTCACCATCCATTGTTCTGCTGCTCAAGTGGACTTCCAAGTACTCCAATGGTGGCTCCCGATCCACTAGTAATCGCAAACCTCGTTCACTGATGGAGCCGCATCGATGAAATGCCACTCGTTTGAGAGGGAATATCTTTCGCAAGGAACCAAATGCTTCGACCGTCATGAAACCTTCCACATGAAAAAAATCGATCGATTCGAGATTTCTGGTAGCTGGCGTGCTGGTAACACCATCACCACGAAGACGACTAAGGCATTGGGTCATGACTTTTTTATCCCGTGGTCTTCTCGTCCCATAGTCATTCAATTCGATATGCCGTAATGAGGATATTTGTGCAAGTGCCTGGTATATCAAATGTGATCTGAAAACATCTCCTCCAAATTCAAATCGCTCCAACGGGGTATTGGTATGGGCAATAGAGAACAGCAGATCTTCAAGTCCATCCATCTCATGATCCGTGTCGCTGACTCTTAGGCATCGTAGATAGGGTAAATGAAATCCAACAAGCGCACGATAGATAGGACCAGCGCGACTGGTATCAAAGCGGATGTATTTAAGATTTGGACACTTTTTGAGCAATGGGGTCACAAAGGCTGCTTTGGCTGGTACAAGTGGATAGCCACTATGATACTCAAATTCCTCCAGAGCTGGTAGTGGGTCATATTCAAGCGTAGTCAAGTCTTGTTGCTTTATCCTTCCTTCCCAAATAATAACGCCGATATCCAAACGTAGCCGCTTGAGATGTTCACAATGTTGAGTAAGCATGGTTGCTGTCTGTAGGTATAAATCCTCATACTTCACATGCAAATCAAGCTCTTGTAGTGATGATGTTGTTGTCATTGGCACATGATGTCGGTCCTTCCACCATGGATCCTTAACATGATGGATTCGGGTATCCACACTAACACCTTTGAGTGAAGGGCAAGCATCCAAGATTTGTTTCATGTCCATTGAATGATCCCAATCGATACGTAGATAGCGCAGCTCCGGGCAACGTCGTACAAGTGACAACAAATCTTGCATTTCAATGTAAGCTTCGAGTTTCAAGTACTGAAGTTGTAGATGTCGACCTTGTCCAAAGAACTTGAGGTAGTAGGGGACACGAGAACGAGGGTAGTCGACTGTGAGGTGGGTGAGATATGGACAACAATCAAGCAGCGGGGAAACGTCAATTGGAGCTTTTGCGGCATCCCTGTGTGTCAGTCGTAAGCGACGTAGTTTGGTTCCCAGCTGACACCACGCCTCGCATACTTCGACAACACTTGACCCTCCGATTGGTATAGAAAACAACTCTACAAGCAATGATGTAAGTTCATGGAATACAATGGGTGTCAACTATACAGCTACTTACCCAATGTATCCACATGGGGTAGATCCAGTGCAATCAGGTTGTCAATGACTTGTTGCAAGTTGACCTCGTCTCTCCCACAGTGAAGATGAATCCCTTGAACGACCCTTCCAAGATGCTGTAACGTTGATTGTGCCTTGTTGAACTGCTTCATGCTGAGACATAACGATCGGTCGTGCGCCTGGATCCAGTTTGGAATGTTGTCACGCCATTGCCTACATACAAGCAGGCACTCTCCCAGTTGTTTCAGATCCATATACGAGAAAATGACATTGTTGATTTCGGCTGGAAACTGACAGAGAGCAGCAACCAAATCCATCTTTGAAGAGCGAGGATACGCGTTGACAAGGAAACCGCAAAGGTTCAATGATTGATTACAGCTGTATCGCATAAATCCCATGACCCGGTCCTGGTTACACCGTGTAACATCTTCAGCCATCATCAGCCATTCGGAAGATCAGCACCAACAGCACACAGCGTTGCTTTTTGGTTGAATGACAATGTTCGATTGTATCATGTTCTTGAGTTGATTAAGCATACGCGATCGTTTTCAATGAATCATCCGAGGTCCGGTTCCCGCTCAGCCAAATCATTGAGCATGTATATGGAGGCACAACGCAGCTGATGGATACGGATTATTGTGGATGCCCTGTTTGTCATCAGCAACACGTACTACTTCATTCATGTCCCGTCGCCTTTTCATTATTTCATGAGGGATGTTGCCATGTCAATTGCCCGATTTATGCATGGACAAACCTTTCTTTGGACAACAATCCCACCACTTTATCAGCTCATGCGCCATCCGCAACAAGCATTCATCACATCGTCGTCTTGGCGAGCATAGAGATCGCCTACACATCATAGCCCTTTGATTACTTACAACATCATGAGTCAAGGTTTGGTATGTGTATCATTCTTGTACGTATCTTTGTAGGTATATACAAACACTGATCTTTGTGGCTATTCTTTATAGGGGGTTCGTTGTTATCCTATTTTCATTGTTGCGGATGTCATTGTGATATAGTAGCTGATGATTGACACGAGGTAAATCCTAATCAAAATGATTGCTATGACACGTATTCATTTCTTTCTATGTAGCTACCATGATCCATTTGCTGCCATGGAAATACCTGATATGGTGCATCCCATCTGTTTCAATTCTTGGCTAGCCATGTTCGGCGATGAAGAATTTGCCTAACGATCCTTGCGTAAGAACTAGTAAGTGTTTTTTATTTGTCTTTGCACCTTAAGCTTATTCATTTCTTCAAGGTTACACTCCTTCTTCACCTATTCGGCTTTGAGAGAATACGTTGATTCCATTCTATGTGGTCAAGAGCTGCTGACCACGAGCAGGAACACTTCAAGGCAATCTGGATGGTGGTTTACTAAAGGACATTGAATCACGCCGTTGGATATGGAGAAAGCTGGATGGCGAAATGATGATCGTATCCCTTAAGGTAAGGAAGGAATGGGTATGGCGGTCTTTGACAGGATACCAACCAAAGAAAAGGATTTGCAATATACATCATCGGCAGGTTGCGTCTTTTCCGCTTCTGGGGCATCCATCTTGCAGGAAAACACCAACAGCCAAAGGGACCGTTGAAAGCCGCGAAGCCGTATCATTGACGACATCCATGTTATGGTTCGCATGTTCATCACCAAGGACACGTGCTCATTCACGTACCTATGTTAAGGTCTTCTGATGGATCCTACTGACCCCGCTTGCGACCCAATACGACGGATCCTTGAGAATGAAACGAAGCTCAATGGTACATTATATCCGACAGCCGAATTCAGAACGCTTTATGAGGTTACCAAGTATGTACGTAAAGATAATGACCCACTTGAATACAAGGACGCTGCATTGCTATTAAGGGTGTTGGAGGATCATCATGTCACGTTCCATAGCAGTATGACCATGCTAAAAATAAAGCGTTTCTTTGTTGTGGATCATAATGAAAGCACCATCGAGTCAATTAGGTAGGAGATATTGGGTTGTGTGTGTGTGTGTGTGTGTGCGTCGTCTGCCCCTGCATCATCACATATGTGGATCATTGCGGAGAAAAAAAAACCCAAGTCAAAATCAGCGTATCATATGATACGCATGTGTGTGCGCGCGTATACCTAGGCGACGCCGCCGGATAGGTCGTACGGATGAGACAAATTTGCATTATTATTACCAGTTGGATCGCCCCTCCCCTTTTTTCATGCAAACCCATAATCACACAAGTATCGCAAACCTAAGCTGTATAATTTGTTTCTTTGATAATCATGATGAAAAGGGAATAAAGGGAATCAGAGGGAAGGACGAGGATGGGAGCAAAGAAGAGAAGAGAGTAAAGCAAATCATGATCATAAAAATCGTATCGTTTGGGGAAGAATAAAAGAACAACGTCAACTCAAGCTCTACATGGTGTGTGCGTGTGGGTGTGTGGGTACAATCATGCCTTTTTGGCAGCACGGGATGGTGTAGATCGAGTACCAGCCTTCTTCTTTGCAGGTGCCTTGACGTTGGACTTGGCCGTGGTTGATGCCTTCTTGGTAGGTGCTGCCTTCTTGGTAGGTGTTGCTTTCTTTTTGGCAGCAGCAGCAGTGGCAGCCTTCTTAGCGGTGGCAACCTTCTTTTTGGCAGCAGCAGTTGTAGGCTTCTTGGTAGTAGCAGCAGCCTTCTTTGCAGGTTTGGCGGCCTTCTTCGCCTTGGATGCTGCGGCGGCCTTTTTGGTAGTGGGTGTCGTCTTGGTTTCCTTCTTGGTGGTAGTTGACGATGAAGTCTTTTCAGGCTTGACAAGCTTCACAGTACCAGAAGTGCCTAAAACCACCCTCAAGTTAATAAGCAGGCCACACAAAAACCCATCCTAGGTTTTGATAACGCGTATATGAAACGACGCGTGTTTTTGAAAAAGAAACTCTCCTCCCTCTTTCCCTTCTTTCATCCCTCTCTCTCCATCATCGCCATTCATGTATTTTGTTGAACATACCTTTGGGTTGAGAAAAGACACCCTTGGCGACACCGCGTTTGATAGCAGCATTGAATTGCGAGTCAAAGTGGGAATTGGCGGTGAGATCATAGTTGGCGAGGAGATACTTTTTCAAAGCTTGACGCGAGCTTCCTTTGCGCTCCTTGAGTTCAATGATTGCAGCTATATCAGTCGTTATCAGCAAATGATCGTAAAGAGTATGTCGAGAACTGGTGTGAATGATGGGTGTATTTAGGTACCTTTAATCATCTCTTCGTACTGCGCAAAAGGAAAAGCAAGAAGAAAAAATTGTTAGATACCGCACTCCTCCACCGATACAACACATTCCTCCCAAAGAAAGAATAGATCATGGATAAGCAACTTACAGTAGGATGAGCCGACTTTTTGTTACTGGAGGCAGCTTTGGATTGGGCAGACTTTTTCGTAGGAGCCATGATACACGTTGAAGCAAAAGAAAAGGAAAAGCGAAAGGGAAGAAAAGCAAAATGCAAAAAAGTCCAATGTCTGAGTCGTTAAATCGAGCGGTGACCCAATAAGAATGCATTGCCCAATATGCATATGAGCTTGAGAAAGTGTGGGAGCACCGTATTGTTTGCTTCCGTTTCCTTTGGGTATAGCCTATTGCTCTTGAATAATCAGTGTATGTGCTCGTCATTATTGTGTTGGATCGATCATTTCATGGCTGATGTCAGTTTCATGCATCAAAAAAGTGGGCTGTGTTATAAAAGACAAGGAGTAGTTTTACTCAAAAGAAAAGGGGGAGGTTATAGGTGTAGGCTTTATTCAAGATAACGTACCTTTAAACATTTGCACCACAACAACAACAGGATTGAGATAGTCATATCCAAAAAGGTTATTGTCGATAGCCTTCTATCGCTATCACTGATCATTGTTTGAGAGGAGTAATAGCAAAACGTGCCTCGCACAGATTGCGTAACAATGACATTTGTGCTTCTTGAACTCTTTTGAATGTGCACAAGGAACACACAGACACAGGGAGATGATACCCCGCTACACAAGTTAAGGATACTGGTACCATGGCAAGTCAGTTGCACACCACGTTGGTACTTGTGACAATGCATCATGCAAAACGTGATCATTTCTTGTGGGAAAATTGCTCCCGTATAGTGAGACCCAACAACATTTCATCATGCAGCTGTCTAATCCATGCACAGGATGGTGAATGGATCTACGATCATCAGCGTTGCATATACAACACGGCTGTATCATTACGAAGAATGAAGCATGTCCATTGTATGTCAACATTTATGAGCTACATAGGGTGGGTACAATGATAGATTGAGAATTGTTGTGGTTGCCTGGGTGATTATGCTTGTTTCAGATGCTGATCCCACACACCACTATGCCGATGATAAAGAACATAATGAACGATGGTTACACAAATTGATCAAGATTCAAGCATAATATGTATACGTGCGTGGCTATGATGAGCGCCTCTTTTGGCGTCAACAAATGGTTGCTGGTCCAAAAACTCACTCCCAGATAATACCATTTCTAGGCATTTCATTTATAGATAGTACCAAAATGATATCCAATTTACAAGAAACTCAAGCATGGTCAAGCGAGGCACTATTCTAATTGCTACCATGTAGAGTATAATTATCGTCATTGAGAAGTCAAGTAAAAAAGGATGAAGTGATGCCATCAAGTAAAAGATGATGCTATGACAACATCTTGTAATGTTTGCTTATGGATTGCGTGTGGATTATTTTATTTTGGTGCCACTTGTTCATTTCTTTCTTTGGTTGTGGGCCCCTTTCTTTTTCAACCCCTTGTCGCTTTCATACTACTACTATTGCTACTACCATTACTGTTATAACTTTACACTTTCCACCCCTTTCTTTTTCTCTCACTCGTTTTCACTCTCTCACTCTTTCACTCTCTTTCGGTTTCTCTCGACTCTATATGCTCACCAAACTACCGACAGAATTACTGCATATTGTACTCGGTCATTTACGATTTCGAGATTTGGAGACACTTTTGACTATCCCAGGAATAGCTCATGTGGTGAGACATTGTCTTGTACGGCGATTCAGGTTCCAATACCAAGCAAGTTCTTTATTACGGCATTATGAAGCGATGCCCAAAGATACCCGCAGTAACCAAGAAACCCGGCATACGATAGCGAATCAATTACTGGAGCTGATATGTCACTCTGTGGAGAAATGTGCTCGACAGGATCAACGGGCCAAGTTCACCGAATTGTTGAGCAGCCTTGAAAAGTGGGTTGTACGACGTGTACTATCGGGAGAGTTGCCGACTGGCATGGAGTTGGATTACGCTGATTTATGTCTCGACATCCGATACATGTACCTTCATCGTCCAGCTGTTCGTGTGTTACATGATGCAGTAAGTAGTAGTAATAGTCCCCATGACGTAGGTTGCCATGGATACTGATTGACGTTGTTGTTGATATAGAAATATCGAAGAAGGAGTACAAAGTATCCACTGGCACCATTTCTACCTCGAGAATTCACTTCCATATGGCGTCGACAATGTAGCCAAGGTGCACAAATGTTGGCTCGATCCAATGTCTTATCGGTTAATAATGGACCCCTTTGTCGTGCTCATGCGACCCGGTTAGAATTTGCTCGCTTCTTTGGAAAGCTCTTCAAGGTCACTAGTCTATATCTCGAATCCAATCTCGATGGTACTTTCCAGGAATGTGTTCGTGAAGCGCTTGTATCGGGTGATGTGGAAAGTTTAATTGTGATGCGGAGTGCTTCTGGTAGACAAGAGGATGTGGAGAGCATGTGCATGATGGTATCCACGGCAGCAGAGCAATTATGGGCATACCTCAACTCAATGGGTGATTTGGTGACGGCTGATCCCACATCAGAACAACAAGCTCGTTTGGTACATCCACCAGTAGGCATTCAAGATGATGACAATGACGACCATAACAATGATGATGACGACGACGATGATGACGATGATGAAGCATTATCTTCTCCACCAGATTGGTTAATGCCACAACGCTATACGATCCATGATGATACCCGGTTAAGACTCAAGGTATGTTGTTATTTAAGGCATGATAAAGAGAACATCCCGTTAACGCTTCAAGACATATATATAGATCATGGATGAATTGTGTCAAAAAGGATGGTGCTGGTTTGATTAGCATGTATACATCAATCATGAAACTACATAAAAAAAGAGCGATCCAATCATTCATGTACATCATCATGGTGGCAGTGATGGGGGCGGCGGGGGTCTTCTGCGGGACTATAGACAAATGTGATCAAAGCAATCAATCTTCCTTTTCTTCCTCCTCTCCAACACCACTCTTTCACTCGCACTTGTATTCTACCCATTCCCTTTACCCCACCCAATGGATGGCAATGCAACTACTTCATCACACAGCTGGACAATCAAGACAAAGGACAATACTGAAATCAAACGCTATGAGCCACCTCCACCAGCAGCAACCTTGACCGACCCCTTTGAAGATCGCTTGAAAGCATTCATCAATGACACCACCACGCGCACCATGGTCACTGAACTGCACTCTCGTTCTGTCACTGAATTGAATCGTCGTCATTTGGAACGCCAAGCACGCAAGAGCAACGGCAATATCACCGTGCCAGCACAAACACGTCCCAAAACGCCAACCGAAGAGACCACCACCAACACGACAGCTGTTATAGAAGAAGAGCAACAACAAGAACAAAAGCAACAGCAACAACAACATCCCTATCAGTTCTTGGATGTGAGTACGTTGACAAGTGTGGATCAAAAAGCGTGGCATACGAATATACGTAAAGATACGGGCATCAATTATCCTCATCGATGGCTTCGGCTGGCGAGTTTATTCAGTGTACAAAGCAGGACATTGCGTCAACCCAGCTTTTTGACACCAGCATGTGAACGGGCAGCATTGCAGGATTTGGATAGTCAACCTTCGGTCATGGATAATTACCTCAAGATTAGAGATGTCCAAAATCGTAATTATGCGGTTGAAGCGTAAGTGAGAAATATCACGTGGGATTCTATGTTGTCAATGTTACTTATTGCATAAGCTAGTGTACAAGAAGGCATCAAGGAGTTTGAAAAGAAGAATCTATCAAGTGCCATGGAATGTTACAAGCGTGCAATGGATATGGATGGGAAATACGCAGAGGCTTATTACCGTGTAGCCGAGGTGTAAGTTGGTTGGTTGGTTGGTTACTATAGGCTCTATCTTCAGTGACATTGACATACATGATGATGGGTAGCATGCTTCATGAAAACAAGCGGCGACAAGCATTGGAACGTTTGGAGTATGCATTGCGATTGGATCCACAACATGAAGGTGCAAAGGCATTAAGGGACACATTGGTGATACGGAAACGGGATGAGCGATCACATTCTGAAGGCAATGCAAGTCGACGTTTACCACGATCCGCAAGCCGGCATGATGATGATGATGATGATGATGATCAACGTGAAAAGCGCCGGGATGATTATCGACCGCGAAATGGATATGAGGATGATCGTGGGAGCAGGGGTAGCAGCAGCCATCGTTCAAGACGGCGATATCATGATCATCGACATCGATCTCGACGACGTGAGGATAAAGAAGAAAAAGAGGTCGAGGAGGATGATCGTAGATCTCAACGACCACGTGAAAAAGAGGCCATGGATCAAGAAAAGGATCGTCATCGTCGTCGTCGTAGACAAAGTTTTGACGCATCGGATCACGAAGACCATCGTAAAAGCCATCGACGAAGGAAACGAGATGAATATGAAGAGATGGATCGGCATAGACGACATCATCGACGTCATGATGAAGAGGATGAGGACGATAGAAGAAGAGGAAGAAGCCATCGACATCATCGACGCCATCATGATCGATCCAGTGAACGTCGGCATCGAAGAAGAAGAGATGATGGGGATGATGGTGAGGATCGCTATAGTCGCAGGAAAAGACGTCATTCTCCTCCTGATCATGATCGCCGTTCCCCAAGACGACGTGTGGATCGTTCCAAGTCGCAGCCCACAACACCGTGACAACAACAACAACAGCCCCCCTAAAAGTTGATAATTTGATTGTCTCATACCATTCAATAAAAGTGAACATCTATTCCCATCGTAGCCTGATCCTAGCTTATGATACTATTCATGTAAATAAACGTATGTAGATGATATGAAATAGCTGGCTTTATATAAGTTATTCATTCCAAGCAAAAGAATAGAGTAGAATATAGATTGTGTGAGTGTTAAAAAGAACGAGAAACGTGTACAATAGATCGAAAGACGAGGCACGTAATGCAAAGGTTCCTTACGAGTCGAAGGTTGGTTGGTGGGGGGGTTAAAGGGATGAAGACATGGAAAAGATTTGACCCTTTGAGATCTCTAAGGAAAGGGATGGATGAGAGAGAAAAAAAGAATGATGACTTAATATACATATACTGTGTGTGTGTGGGTGTGTGGGGCTAAGAGAGGGAGAGAGAGTGAGATAAACAAGAGATAGAGAACAAAACAAAAGCAACTTAAACAAATCCACGATAATTTCTAAATGTGGGAGGATCCTGCGCTGGTGCAGCAGTTGCAGCGAGTGCCGATGATGATGATTTGAAGGGTGACACAGCAGCATTGCTATTGTTGGTTACCATTTGTGAGAAACGATTCAACAACGAGTTGCTACGTGTGTGATGGGTTTGTTCGGATCGCACCGAGTTACTTCGATACAAGCCGGTATCTTGACTTTGTTGATTCAATGAATTTTGTCGTCGTACTTTGAGTGCCAATCGTTGGGATAAACTTCTTGCCACTTCGCCTGTACTTGCTCGTTTCCAAGGCTCATTGTTGTTGGGGGAAGTAGTGCGTCGGAACAACTCATCTAGAGATTCCTTGGATTCTTTGCGGAATGAATCAAAGCTGGCACGTGCAATATCAGTCGTCTCTCGCAATCGTTGTAATCGGGTACCAGACCCTGTCGAATTGATGGAGGATGTATCGCTCCAATCACTTGAAAACAACCCGCTGCTACGCTTATCATTGAAACCAGGCACCACTTGACCCGCTGCTAATGCATTCAATCGCATGTCACGCACCGAGTACGCTGTTGTAAGCACGATTTGGATGTCGTCAATGGGATAGTTTTGTAAAAGTCGCACGTTTTCGGCAAAGTCCGTCTTTAAGAGATCTTGTCGAATACATCTATGTCATATCTTTTAATCAGCTTTTTGCATCATTGTTGTTGTGTGTACACCTTTACTTACAGGACCATGGCAACAGCAAAATCCAACAAAAACTCGAATCGCATACTGCTTGTGCTCTCATTGTCCCGATCCGCTAGAATGGAATCCCAAAGGCGGATGACGTTTGGCAAATCCCATTCTTGAGAGCACAATACGGTGATCCAACGAAATGCATAATACTGCTCCTTGATATCCTTTCTCCGCAAATCACGCCACAATGGTTTATCCACCCATGCCAATCGTTGGCTCATGCGTTGCATGGTTGCATTGATACCCGTACTAGCATCTTGATCCAATGAACGTACAAAATGATCTCGCACATCCGACATGAGGATTGTAAACACAAAAAAGGCATCGGCTTCGGCATACGCTTGAGACTCTGGATGATCATCCTTTGCAAACACATAATAAATCGGTGCCAAGAGCTCGTTCATGCCCTGGACATATCCCACACCAGGATTCAATTTGGCGTAAATGAAGAGGATACGTTCAATGGCCTCCCAATGATAATCTTGAGCGAGTGGATTTGTTGCATGCTTGTACTCCTCTTCTGTTTCTCGGGTGCCATTTTGACGACCATCATTGTTGAGATGGGCGATACGCTTAAACAAAGCCCGTCGACTTGGCACATAAGGGCACAATGGTTTGAAATGGCGAGTGTCGTATTTCTTTTTGGGTAATGCAAGTACTGAAGTCGATGATCCATTGCTCTTGAATGCTGAGGAGAATTTGCGGACAATTTTGCGAGGCGTGGTTGTTGCATTGTTGGTGGCAGAAAGTGGGTCAGCAGCATTGGCGATATTGGAATGGGATGAATGCACTGAACTTCTCGAGTTGGAACGAGAGCGATTGTCGATACGACCCAATGACTTTTTTGATGCTGTGGATGAAGAGCGTGGTCGGCCGATGAAACCAAATGAAAAACGACGTGGTGGTTTATCCTCTTCATCATTGTTGTTGTTGTTGCCATCCAATGTGGGCGGAGATAGTGGATTTAATGGATTGTGTGGAACGTGCGTTTGAAAGAAGGCAATGTCGGGTAATGTGCGTCGTACATCCTTGTCAATTTGATCAAGAATGTTGTTGTCATGGAAATAAGATGCCCATTTTGATCCTCGTTCTTCATTCAATGGCTACAACCATGGATGAATGGATCAGTCATTGTCATCACCCATCCCATCCTATTCATAGTATACTACTTACATGATCACTTGACGGTGGCTCACCACCTGGGTCTTCCAATAAATCCTTTACCCAGTTCTAACGAAAAATAAACCGATGTTTAATTTTAATATGGACCGGTGCCTTCCCCATTGCCACCCCCTCCTCCACCATGCTCCTTCCTCATCATGTAACATCATCACACATACATAGTAGCTTAGTCGTTGTGAGCAAAGAGATGAACTCCACGTGCGTTTGTCGGGTGGAAGGTATCCAAGTAGCACTTTCCATGCTGTTGCTCGTAAACCAGATTCATCGGGTATCCCTACAATAACCCCAGACATATCAATCCCCCACTTGCTATTCTAGATCCATTGAATAACATACATACCATGAAAACATGCCTTTTGAAAAGGCTCCATATCAATGATAGGTTGCCATTCGCTGTCCAACTCATCGTCGTCGGTCGGCTCCGGTCGTAATGTCGTTTCAAAGTATCGAACTCTGCTCGTGCAAAAGAAAAAGGACGAATCAGCGCCATCCAAACGAGACGTTCATGGTCACCAGAGGCATCGAGAGGCATCGCATGCTGCTCCGGACACTATCATTCATACCTTTCTTTGTAAGTCGAGTCCATGGTTGGCCGGAGCAACTTTCAGTTCAAAAAGGACGTAAATGAAACACAGAACACCAACACACACACAAGCGTTCACTTTTATGGCTCGGCTGGAGGCAATGGGTAACTGCTATTCAAGCTCAGTTGTGAACTCTAAAAGGAGCTACCTTCCCACCCTGCGTTCTTGCATCAAAAAGGCATGTCTTACAGATCGAAAGTATGTAAACCTGCGCCTTATACATCACATGACATCTTTTTAGATACATAGTCCTCTTTATTTTACTTGGTTGATAATAAAGTCATAGCCTTGTGTGCTCGTTTTCATTGTTTAGATAACAATAGCAATGATCGGCAATATGGTTAATATAAACTCTATTATGACGAGATAAGCTTTCCGCCTTATGCAATATCGAAAGATAGCCAGTTGCAAGAAACTTGCCACTCCTCCCATAGAATTATTTGGCGTGCCACGTATGTCATACTTCCCAAAAGCAAAATCACGTTGACTCAGAGAGTTATTGGTCGCTGATGGAAAAATCAATCATTCATTAGCAAGCATGCTGTTTATTACAAGTTACATAAGAGTCTTTTCAAGACATAGCTGATATGAGATGCAGAATGCGTGACTGTAGTAAGGCAATGATGGCTGTTGTTGGATCATCGTTATCATGTAAAGTGTAAAATGGCACACACCCTTTTGCTATACGTGAGGATCATTTCTTTTATTTACGTGTACCTATTGCCTATCGTGAGGGTGGTGATGATGATGGGTGAGTTGTGTGTTTGGGTGGATGATGTGTATACGGTCATTGAGTGGCCTCAGTGTAATAGCAGTAGGGGGATTTAAACTTGGGGGACAGCAGCTCCACGACTTGAGGTAACGCTTCTCTTCTTTTTCTCGCTCCTCTGCTTTTATTCCATTCACGACATTCCAAATCAAGGTAAATGTGTTATCAAAGAGTGCTCTTGTTGTTTGTGACGCATTAACATAGTTCTGAACATGCATTGCCAGGGAGTGAGTGTGTCCAAAGTGCCGAGGAATGAGTGTGGTAGCCATGGCGATATCGTTGCTTCCTCTTCTCTGTTGCTATTCCCGCTCTACGCTTGGTGTCAACTGGTACATTCAGAGCCCAATGTTGCAGCATAACTTGTTCCATTGACGTGTTAGCTTGTATAGAGGGCAAGTTTGGTTTCAAGACGTTGGTTTTGTTTCGGCTCAACTATACTACACCGTCGTTTTCGGTTTCCAGTAACCAACAACAACGGGTCTTTGTGTATATGGAAAAGGCAAGTACAATGAAACAAACAATGAAAAGGGTGTTTATTGTGTAGTGCTAATAATGAATTGAATAGGTTTCTTTGGTCAGGCAATGCAACTTGGGGCATCATCATCATCTCTTTGGGTTCAAGTCCCAGCCTGTATCAAGTGGCTCTGCGTCGCTCTGCACTAACCAAGTGTGCTGGAAAAGCTTGTTGGAACGCGTCCAGGGCTCTATAGGCCTGCCTTTGAGTTGGTGGGTCGATGACGATGGGGATTTTTGGAAGAGCATGGTCATCGTGTTGAGGTAAAAGGGGATTTGCAACAGCTCGTGAATGTGTTGAACCAACACGCTCTTCTCGTGATAGGCTCGTTCTTTCCCTTGAGGATTTCTTTTCATGAGGTGGGAAAATGATTGGAAGGATTGGGGATCATTCTTTCTTTGGAGAGGATGAATGAGGACAACTATGAGCCTGGACTCTACGTAAGTGAGTCCTTCCTTGCCATGGATCGGTCTGGCCTTGCGTGATTCGTGCAGTGCTTTCTCAAGAACAAGGTCGCCCGACGTTGTTCGTATGGTGGTGATTTGTTTTGTGAATTCCTTCTGATTTGCTTTACGGTATACCAAATCGTCATCATTCCGGTACCAGATGGTCCAACTTGCCTGCTTTCTTATTTGTAGAGACGACGATTACGATGATTACTACATTCACCACAATGACGATTACGATGATCACCCCATCTACAACAATGACAATGATGACGACAACGAGATTCAAAAGGAAGCATGCAAGATCCCATTCTTTTCAACTTGTGTATTTTTGGATGTCTGTGTGACGGATGAGATTGACGACTGGTGACGGAGGACGACTACGACGATGGTGGTGGCAATGTACAGTAGCAAGATAGCTAGATGAAATAAAGCATTGTTTATTTATTACACGCTTGTTGGACTTTGCTAGCTTGTGGATTACATACTATTGCTTCGAAGATGGAATAATAAAGGTGGTCCGGTTACTGTATCGGTCATGCAAGAAGATATGGCTTTTGTGATGCGATAAGGAGGAGTGGGAAGTGGGATGAGCTTGAGAAGAGAAAAAGTGTAGAGATCCCTCCATTGATTTTGAGGATGAGTGACTCATTCAATATGTATATGTATCTTTTTACATATACAAATTGGTTTATGCAGCTCGACTTTCTTCTACATACAAATGTGATGCATACCTTGACACACCTTCATTATTGGATGCTGTTTACTTACGTACCTTCACAAAAGGCAATCATCATCATCTATCCATTTGTGTAGCAACCTATCAAGGACGTGTCTGTGTAACCACCACGTGCCGTTTCACTCAGCTCTTCATCTTTCCGTTAATGCAGCCGACACCATCCACTAGGAAAAAGCAACTCCATCACGCTTACAGCATAGGTAAAACATAAAGACGCCTGTATCTCCAAACTTTACAATGAAACGTGTGGTTTTTATTAGAGCGATGTGCTCAGCTTGGCCAACAGCACCTTGTGTGAAAGTTTCACATTCAATGTCGCAACTAGCCCAAAAAAGATCTTTTTGGTCGTCGTCGTCGAAGAGGTCGACCCCCAGATCCAGTTTGGCTGGTGGCGACATTGCGAAATCTGGGATTGGCCACGATGAACTTCATACTTTGACACAAGATCGCTTTGACTCAGCCGAGCAGCTTGTTCTCTTAAAGACCCCACACTTCATTGTAAAGTTCGGAGATACAGGCACCTTTATGTTTGTAAGCGTGATGCTATATGAGAAGTGGCCTTTGTTCATTGCCAAGTAGCTAGACCCTAGAGAGCCAAAGATGCAGAAGGACCTCTTTGGGTAACTCAGCTAAAAAGTCAGGACTTCAGGGACAATGCATGATAGGTACGCAACCCTCACTTTTATGTCACACATTGGCAGCTAATAGCCACTTTTGTGCATTCTCAACTTTTGTGCATTCTATTGTAGGTGGACAATGCTCCTGCTCTAGACATTCATTTCCATGATTAAAGTAGGTTGATC
>NW_026695371.1:133808-193935 GCF_029851405.1 Lichtheimia ornata
GGATGCTGTTTACTTACGTACCTTCACAAAAGGCAATCATCATCATCTATCCATTTGTGTAGCAACCTATCAAGGACGTGTCTGTGTAACCACCACGTGCCGTTTCACTCAGCTCTTCATCTTTCCGTTAATGCAGCCGACACCATCCACTAGGAAAAAGCAACTCCATCACGCTTACAGCATAGGTAAAACATAAAGACGCCTGTATCTCCAAACTTTACAATGAAACGTGTGGTTTTTATTAGAGCGATGTGCTCAGCTTGGCCAACAGCACCTTGTGTGAAAGTTTCACATTCAATGTCGCAACTAGCCCAAAAAAGATCTTTTTGGTCGTCGTCGTCGAAGAGGTCGACCCCCAGATCCAGTTTGGCTGGTGGCGACATTGCGAAATCTGGGATTGGCCACGATGAACTTCATACTTTGACACAAGATCGCTTTGACTCAGCCGAGCAGCTTGTTCTCTTAAAGACCCCACACTTCATTGTAAAGTTCGGAGATACAGGCACCTTTATGTTTGTAAGCGTGATGCTATATGAGAAGTGGCCTTTGTTCATTGCCAAGTAGCTAGACCCTAGAGAGCCAAAGATGCAGAAGGACCTCTTTGGGTAACTCAGCTAAAAAGTCAGGACTTCAGGGACAATGCATGATAGGTACGCAACCCTCACTTTTATGTCACACATTGGCAGCTAATAGCCACTTTTGTGCATTCTCAACTTTTGTGCATTCTATTGTAGGTGGACAATGCTCCTGCTCTAGACATTCATTTCCATGATTAAAGTAGGTTGATCCGAGCTGATTTGGTTGAGTTACGCTCACACAAGATTACATCGGTTGAGCTACATCGAGCGTGCTCTATGTCCAGAGTGATGTAATCTCTCTTTGACCGCAGCTCAGTCAAATCAGCTCGGATCAACCTACTTTAATCATGGAAATGAATGTCTTGAGCAGGGGCATCGTTCCCATGCAGTGGATCTCGCAACAATGATGATAGCGTGCTCTATGTCAAGTGATGTAATCTCTCTTTGACCGCAGCTCAGTCAAATCAGCTCGGATCAACCTACTTTGATAATGGAAATGAATGTCTTGAGCAGGGGCATCGTTCCCATGCAGTGGATCTCGCAACAATGATGATTGGATAAAGGAAATTGGCCGTTAGCTAGCAATACATGCCTGTTCCTAGATGATCCATAAAGTAATTATACATTGACCCTTTCATTCATGCAAACGTAGCTGTGTTACACAACACGACCCTCTGCATCTTTTGCTCTGCCAGGGTCCACCTACTTGACAATGAACAAAGACCACTCTTCTTATAGCATCACACTTACAAACATAAAGGTGCCTGTATTTCCAAACTTTACAATGAAACGTGGGGTTTTTATTACAGCAATGGGCTCGGCTTGGCCAACAGCACCTTGTGTGAAAGTTTCACGTTCAATGTCGCAACTAGCCCAAAAAATATTATTTTGGTCGTCGTCGTCGAAGAGGTCAACCCCCAGATCCAGTTTGGCTGGTAGCGACATTGCGAAATCTGGGATTGCCTACGATGAACTTCATACTTTGACACAAGATTCCTTTGACCCCGACAAGCACGTTGATCTATTAAAGAGCCCACGTTTGATTGTAAAGTTTAGAGATACAGGCGCCTTTATGTTTTACATATGCTGTAAGGGTGATGCTATATGAGAAATGGTCTTTGTTTAATGTCAAGTAGTATGACTATAATAGAGCAAAAGATGCAGAGGGCGTGCTTGTGTAACTTGAGTCATTCAGCACAGGCGATGCATGATTCTTGTACACTATATAGGAATAGTTCAAAATGCCAGCTAATAACCCATTCATCCCATTCACCTTTGTTTCCCAATCCAATGCATACGAACGATTGCCCTGCTCCAGCCCAGCATGCCCATCATTCAACTTTCTTGATCCGATGAGATTTGACTGAAAAATGCTCAAACACAGAAACATCATCCAATATCGAAGAATCAAATTGGTAAGTTATTTGTAAACTGCCGGCTAATAGCCCATTCCTCCCATTCACTTTTATTGCCCAATCCAATGCATGTGAACGATTGCCCTGCTCCAGCCCAGCATGCCCATCATCCAACATGCCGATCTTGTAGTCTTGCATGCAACTTTTCATCATGGCCTCCCACACGTTCAAAGGCATCTTGTTGCCAATGTGCGAAGTACTTGATATATGACAAATGAAATTGATGGCACTAGTGGTTTGATTAGTCTAAATATCTATGTAGCTTTCGGTATGCTCAACTTACAGTCGATCGGTATGTGACAATGGTACCAACATTTTGGCATCTTGAATGATTTGTGATCGGTAGTTCAAAAACTCGTCCACCAGATCCAACGATTCAGCTGTCCACTGCAATGAAAAGGTCAAGTCAATACAGCATCCAAACCCGAATCATCGGACAAACCTTCAATGCATATGGTGGGCGTGCGTAATTATCGATGTGTAATTATCGATTCCTTGGCCCGTCAAGTGGAAACACGCGTGTAGCTTTTTGCCCACCATGGGGGATGGGGTGGTTCCCCTTCTGCCGCCATCGGAACTGAAAAACTTAAGCAGTAAGCTCCTGCTATTTGCACCATGTCAAATGCACCAAGTCAATTTCTGCAACCGACGCAGGCCATGGCACCGAAACCAACTTTTGCAGATGCTTCACGGAGAGATAGCTATATCGAAAGTAACAAGGTGGCGTGTATGAGTAGTGACTCATCAAGCAACATGATTATGGTTTACCTTTTTATAAGAATCCAATATCATAATGAGGACGACGACAACAATGAAAGCAGGATAACAAAGAAACCCTATGAATGACCACAAAGATCAGCGCTTATCCACAGGTTGAAAGAAGCGATGTACACACAAACCTTGGTGATTTGACCTTGTAGGCAATCAAAAAGAAGTATGACAGAGGAAAGAGATGTGTGGGAGCATGATGGACGGCGACAACATCCTTTTATTGTGCATTGTGGCGTGGGTATTTCTGTCTTCTGTTGGGGATGATGGATTGAAAAATTGATACATGAGCTGATAAATTGATGGGGCGCATATACATACCAGGATTAAGTCTGAGGAACTTACGTGTAGTGTTGTCTATGCATACATACATCGGCCAAAATACAAGGGCAGGCGATAAGAAATCTATCGAGGAAATTAATCACTTGTACACATAATGCACATCCCCATTAATATAAAGGTGACTTCCCATGTTGTCAACCTACTCGTAATAGTGGTGTGCATGTCCGGTGCAGTAAGCAGCGAGGGTGATCATATTTCATTCCTCATTGCCACCCTTGACACTATGTAGATGCACCTCCATAGCTGCATACCTCCCAAATTTGAAACATGGGAATAGCGTACTTCACATGCACTATAGAGTTATATATAACCGATCATATTACCAAAGCTCATTTTATTGGGGTGCATACAAAATCTGCATACGGCTATTTAATGTGCGTCCACTGATAGCTTTTCAACATGTCATGTGATTTCACTATATACGATTCCATAGCAACGCTACCTTGCCATGGCAACCGGTAGCTCAACATGTTTGTCCCAATTCAAATCAATACATCCACCATCCTAAGGACACCCCAATGATTCATGATAGTAAAAAAAAAGGCAATAATGAGACTGATATGATTGCCTGCGTGTAATATTACAATCTACAATGAAAGACAAAAAGTGTATGGGTACAAGGGCGGAAAGAAAAATGATTCTATACAGTATTAGAGAGAGAGAGCAAGAGAGTGGGGAGTAACAAAGAAAAGAGGAAAAAAAAGAGAGAATAGGATAGAATGGATCTATGTACACACTTTGGAAGCAGCCTTGCGTAAACGATTCATAACCGCCATGCCTTCTTGTGTCTCAGTGACGCCTTGAACGAAAATGACATCGACGTTGCGAGTATCCAAATCACGTAATCCACCAAATAAACCGCGTGCTACCTCCTCAGCTGATGTACCCATCGAGATACGTTCCACTGTCACCGATGATGATTGATCATCACTCTTGTTGGTTCTTGATGTCAATAATCCCACCTTGGTAGCATCCTTGAAATGGGCATTGTATTCCTCCTTCCATCGTTGTTCGAAATCATGGACATTGGCATCAATAAGAACAACAGGCGCATCGGGAGAGTAATGACGATATTTCATGCCGGGTGTTGTAGGTGCTTCTTCAAGAGCCTTATCCACAAAATCCTTACGATACACTTGAAGGCCAGGTAACAAATCCGCCAAAGCTTCATAGGTAACACCTCCAGGACGTAGAATAGCAGCTGGTGATCTCAATCCATCCAAGACGGTACTTTCCACACCCACACGACACGGACCCCCATCCAAAATAGCAGGGATTCTTCCTTGAAGATCATCGTACACATGTTGAGCTGTTGTTGTCGATGGTTTACCAGATGCATTAGCAGAGGGAGCAGCGAGCGGGAAACCACATGCATCAATCAACGCACGTGCGACTGGATGTGCTGGAAAGCGTACTGCCACAGTAGGTTGACCACATGTCACCGAAGCGGGTACAATATCAGGATGGGCGGGTACAATGATAGTCAAGGGTCCTGGCCAATGACGCTCGACAATGGGAAGATACACTGCAGGTATCTTGCGATCGGGCAACATGGACTCCAACATGGCCAATGACGACACATGGACGATAAGTGGATTGTCTTGAGGCCGATTCTTGGCAGCAAAAATCTTGCTTACGGCGTCTGAAGAGAGGGCATTGGCTGCAAGACCATAGACTGTTTCGGTAGGGATACCTACAGCTTCACCTTGTTTGAGCCATTCGACAGCTTGGTCAATCGCTTGCTGGTCTTTTGCATGAGTAATAACAGGTTTGGCATTGAGACTCTCGTCTTGGAACTGGAAATGCGCTGACTGAACAGGTAGGATTTGTGTTTCAAAGTGACGCATGGTGGTCATTGGCGAGTGGCGGGTATATGAACGACGTGCAAGGGAAAAACAAGAACCAAGAAAACGCATGATGGGATGGATGGCTTATCCGCGACAACTCACTCTGAGCAAGAAAAAAGGACATTGCCAAATCAGGAAATCCCTACCCAACATCATCTCCTTGGTGTTGTCAAATTGTATGTCTTTCTCTTTATTTGTATTTCTTATGAGGAAAAGGAAGAAGAATGGTGATGATGCTTGTTATTGATGGCACACATCCAAATACGGGTTTTGTATAGCTTAAACAGCTCTCTCACTAACTCTCTAAAATCGACTCGTTCTTCAGCAGTAAAATGAAAGGTCAATTTACGACGATCCCATTGGTACTCGGCTCTCAGCACCTGCATCGGTAATTCACGTTCTTTGATCTTGCTTTGACACACCAATAACGCCTTGGCTTCATCTTGTGCTTTTGTAGGTAAGGTGGCAATCTCTTCACGAGTCGCCAATCGATACAATCGTCTTATACACGTCGTGTTGTTGTCATCTCCATCATCGTCGTCGTCATCATCCTTGGTGGTAGTCTTGGCAAAAACTCCTTTCACTTGACCCATATCTTGTCCACGGTCAGCTTCCACAATCACCAAATCACCTTCTTTCACCACTTCATTATGATTTTCATCATGCTGCATATAATAAATGTCTTGTCGTCCAGGTGCCAGTTCCACCGTAAATAGGGTGACAGTGTCATCGTGTAACAATTCAAGCAGGGGAACACCCTTGCCCATATTCTGCACCTCACTTGCAGTCATTGAGGACATGGATGCAGCCAATGAACCCGCGTTCATACGATTACTCATCGATGGGGTGCTGCTAAAATAGTCATCAATACGTTGCATAAGTTCAGGGCTCAAAGGCGGATCTTGGTGACACATGGATGATGACGATGATGCCGCTGCTGCAGCACAAGACGGCGACGAATAACGACGAAAAGCGGCGTCGGTCTTTGTATACAACGGTCTATTCAAGCAACATGACACATCCATTACGTATATGTTAGTGATATCCCCTTTTTTGATCACTCTCACCCTATTCCCCCAAAAAAATAAATGGGATGATATACTCTACCTATCTAGATCACCTGATACCAATGATTGCCAATAATCCTTTTTGCTTTGATCCGTAGTCGAAAGCACAGTGTCAGGAAAAGAAGAGCGACGATGATAGGGCATGGAGGAGGAGGAAAGGGTCGTAACAGATGTTCTTCTCTTGGGTGTTGTGATCGATGTCGGCGTAGCAGATGGCAACAATGCTGGTGGTAAGCTTGTGCTGAAACGACGTTGCTTATTGGAAGACATCCAAATGCTGTCATTTCCCCAAGGAAGCAATGTTGGGCTGTCCCATGTTTTCCAAATAGCTGCAGGTGCAGGTAAACGGGTGGCCTTGGCTGGAAGGGGCGGTATAGCATCAATCAAAATATCATGGTTGCTTGTATTGTTATCCTTTGGAGGGTCATCAAGAGGAAGCCAAGCTGCCACATGTTCAGCAGTAGCATAATTATCAACATCCTCTGATACGAACGTGGTGCTGTTGTTGTTGTTATCCTTTTTCAAAAGATCACGATGTTCTTTAGGAAGGGCGGGTGTAGTAGGTATGCTGTTGGACGATGTATCGGAAAAGTTGTCTGGGCGAATGGTGGTGTTACGGTTGTCATCCATGTTGGCATAAGAAGGATGTGATAAAACAGAGGAGGACATGTTGATATTGTGTGTGTGTGTGTGTGTGAAAAAAAAGAGGAAAGAAAGAAAGAGATGCAAGTAGGGAACTTTGTAGGGAAAGCAACTTATTTGGGTGGGAAAGCAAACTGACGTGTTGTATGTTCCTGCTGCTTTAACACTACATCTTTTTGTCCAACACCCCGCACACATCTCCCCCACCAAGTCAGTGCAAAACCACCATACTCCCACACTCACCCAACTATCTTTGGTGCATAATTACACACGCTCCTCGTTTTAATAGTAGTAGTGTCGCTTATCTATGCTACATCATCCATTCATAGGCACGAGCGTGCAAATCTGCACCACTTGCATAAACCTTTTTCTCGATCTGTTTGCCTCCGCAGTCATTTTTTGGGGTGTAACGTGTTTCGTGTATGTGAAGGCTCTATCAAATGTGAGGCCCTTGAACCCCTCCTTTTAACGGGTGATGTGGTACGCATCATCACCATCATCATCCACATACCTTTTAATCCCCTGTTTTGTCAGGAATCGATTTGCTAATGAGGGGGGATATGGATACACACTTTTAAACGTGTGTGTGTGTGTATTCACGGCTTTGCATTTATTTATTGGAGTGCCTTATTTATCATTTGTTTCATACTTGCACACAGGCCACCTGCACGCGTGGGTGTGTGAATGTGAGAATAGAACACGCGTTTGACAAGCTTTACCTCCCACGCACCAATCACGCGACGACACTACCACTTTATCATTTTCCCCCCTCTCCCCTATTTCCCCTTTTGTACCACCCCACCATTGACGACGATAAAAAATATGCTGGGTGGGAAACCACGTGGTTATGTATGCTCTACACAGCTCATTTCTTTGTTCCAAATGCTATTTTTTATGTCCTTTGTTTCTAAAACACAATGTCATTCATGACAATTTGCTGGAATTTTTCATTTGTATCTTCTGGTTTGGGTCCCCAAAACACGCCACGCGGTGTTTCTTCTGCATTCCTTGCAATCCATAAGCGCTGCATGAGCCCTGGAAGTGGATCAATACGCAAAACAAGCTTAAAGCGTTCACCCGCATCAACAGGATCCACCAAGGCTTCACCCACTCGTCCTCGAAGTCGATCACCACTATAGAATCGTCGAAACCATGATTGGGATGCTTCATCAAATGCATACGTTGTAAATTGAAGCATGATAGCTGCCCTTCGTAACGAGTGATGGTCGAGTTGCATAAAAGTGGATCGGCTCACTAGACCCTCAAAGTAAATGGGTGCATCGGCAGCTGTATAATTGACATTGGAAAGCACCGTTAAGACATAATCGGGAAACTCTTGTTCGATACCAGCGTCTTGCTGTTGTTGTTGATGTACGGGTTGATCAGGCAAAAACCTTCGGAATGTGCCTTCCATGTAGTGGATGTATCCTTTTTCATATACAACGACAGCAATTGGTTAGTCAAAAGTGCTTGTTGAATACCCGACGTGCGCATTGTTCTCCAACAAAAAGTGTCACACAAACAACAACGTCTTTATATACATACCAAATGGGGTGGGTTCACCAAGACGAGTATAATAACCTTGCTCAATGCTCAATTTTTCATGAATAGGCTGATGATGCCGACTACGATCATCGGCATAGATGGTGGTTGCCGTCATCAAGACGACCATTAGGAGGAAAAGTCGATGAATCATATTACACACAATAGCGCCCGGAATAGATGGGATGTATATACAAGTGGGCAAAGAAGAATAAAAGGAAGATCGGTTTTGTGAAAGGGTCGCGGGATGAGGGGGGTATTGAATAAAAAGAAGCGCGCAACATTTAATCATTGATAATTTATGCAACCGATCCATCCCGGTTCAGTTTAAAATCGTCAGCACGGTGATGTCGTTTCTGCTTCTTGCTGGTTCTCAGCCAAACTCGACCACTTCTTTTCAACGACAACCTCTTGTAGGCATGAATGTTTAAACCATTGTACTACAACAACCACGCTTCTGGGAAACAGCAAGTTTACATAGATCGCCAAAATCATGATGCTACCAGGGTCTTGTCAGGGTTGTGTAATACCTACCCCATGTAAACAAAAAGCATATTTCATGGCGCACGTGCTCTGTATGTCCTTGCCGAATGCTGCACCGACCCAATTTCTGTCACAGCTTACTTATGCATCACCATGCTTAAGAACATTTATCCATCTTGGATTAGCTTCCTGTATCCATATCAGGAAATAAAAAAATGCATCCATTGTTCATGCAGCTCCAGGTAAATCCCATCCAATCTCACACTCTCTCCCAGGAATACGTAAATAATGGGTGGCGATGACGCTTGATGACACTTGGAAAGTATGTATGGTATGCGTGGTGTCGTTGATTGCCGAAAAATGGAAGTGATGGATCGTCATCGTTATGATAGCCGAATAGCCGACATCGTAAAAAGACCTGCATGTTGCTGTCATGGGTGCAATATAAGTTAGCATCGGTGATCTCAATCTGCTAAGCATTTTTCCAAGGTCCAAGAAAGGATTGTTATGTATGCATACGTAACTTGACCTTATTACATGGCTCGATACGCTTGCCACAAAGATCAATACCTTTATTATACCTGGAACACTGGAGCTGGTCATTCAAGATACATGGATTCTCAAAAGCACAATCCCATCGCCCATATCCTCATACAACCAAACATTCATACATTGCTCTTGAATCCAAACCTCAAACTCTATTTGAAAATTTCTCTACGTGTAATTACATCTAGATCCGCTAATGCTGTTCGTGCCTGATGTCGTGTAAGCTCATCCGGATCCGTGTCTTCAATGTATCGCAACGTCCTATAGGTTCTCTTCAAGTATTCGCTTGGATAACTATACAGCGTCTCAGATGCCATGCCTCGGAACAATGATATGATCACCACAGTGGCAGCTAAAGCATGCAAAATGAGCTCATTGGATTCGCCATGCCATATAGGTATCTTACCTCTACGAATCTCTGGTGCCTTTTCTATTTCCAAAATATTCAAAACCCAATCGACAAGTGCATGCAGCATGCCTGCCATGGCGGCTGGGCAAGTTTGACACGCTGTACTGAGGATGGATAATGCTGATACCCGAAGATGGACGTCAACTTGAGGCCGATTCAACACCGTTTCGAGTGGTTTCACAAGGTTTTTCACTAGAGCACAGCATTAAGGCCCTGATCCTTTTCCTTCAAAATGAAGATACACGTACCATAGATACTCAATGCATCACCAGCCCGTTGCACAGTTTGTAGCAATGCTTCACCAATACGTAGTCGATTATCAAGCGTTTGTGCATTGTCGCTGTAAATGGCACCCAATTTCTTAATGATCTCGTTGCCGTGGGTATCTGTAAGTGCTGATAGCCCCTTGATCGCATTCAAATAAATGTAGCTACCCCATCCGGTTAATATCGAAAGCGACTCCTAAGCAAAAAAGTGAACCATTTACCTGTCCTCATCTTGAACCAGCCGTATAAAGATATCCAATACATTGTCCAATCCTTCTCCAGAAGATACAAGTGGATCACGGGCCAATACCATATCCCTGAGCATAGCCATACCATGAGCACGGACTGGTAATAACTCATCTTGAAGCGCCTTCATGGCCTCTCGATACTTTTCCTTGGAAGCATCCAAACCATCGGATCGCTTGCTTCGAGCCATTCTTTGTGCTGATACCAAGGAAGTGATGGCGAGGAGTAATTCTTGCACAGGTGCTTGTAGCTCTTCAATCTGATAGGATTCGAGCTTCTTGAGTGGCTCAATGGTGGATTCCAACAGCTGATTCACTTTTGTATCCAATTCATCGTTTTCTAAAAGAAAGAATAAGTCAATCATGCACATGATTTGAGTCTAAAGCTTACCATGAATGACTGCTCGTAATAGACTAATGGCCATGATCAATGACTCAAAGTCTTCTTGTACTTGTTCATCATCGGGTATCTCTTGTTCCACATCCTCCGAGGATACGATATTGGTGATATCCACTCTTTGCTGCTTTGCTTTGCTGTTGCTTGCACGCTGCTTCTCCTTGAGCCGTTCAATGTTTTCCACATAGCCATGAATGACATTGGATGCAAATCCTACAATTTGTGCTGGTTTGGAAAGGATTTCTGGTCCCAGGGTATCTTGCATGCCAGTGATAAGATGTAATATGAGCAGCATCCTATAATCAAACAATGAGATCATCTATCCTCTTCCTCCTCCTCTTTGGATCTTACTCACAATCGTGGATCCGTATCACCAGCCAAAGATTGTAATCCAGAGTATTCACTTAGTAAAAATACAAAAAAGTCACCACACAGACTTTGATTATTGGCTTGTGAAATAAAGTTGACAAGGACGGCGGGATCCAATGGAAGCTCATTGCCACCCAATGGCTTGGGATAAGCTCGCACACGCATTTCAACACCACCGGACGATCCTGGCGCAAAGTAAGCAAGCCGTGATCCACTCAAATCCCGTTTGCTGAGGACAACCCGCTTCAAATCATTCACAGCTTCATTCGAACCAATAATGCGGAAATAGGTTTTGAGAATATCCAACACCATCTCACGTAAGCCTGATTTTGACTTGACGGTATAATCGTAAAGGTAATAAAGAGCAAGCACCGCCTTGTCGAGAAACGCCTGAATCACTTGACCGGAAGGCTCACCACCCACCATGATCTGATGCAATGTTCGTAGTAGTAACTCGAGCTCAGATTCTGATAAGGCTTGTTGGTCATCCGTATCCATCGCTGAAGCCGTCGTTGTATCTTCTTGTTGCTTGTTCCACGTGTTGACAAAGGACCCCACGATCGGATCCACAATCATCGATTTGGATAAAGTTGGATGATGAGTGATCATTCGGCCAAGAATAAAGGTCACCACTTGTCGAGTAGATGCTCTGGCATTGGGATTCTGTACACTCTCTTGCAGCAAAGTAACCAGCTGGGGAGCAATCACGGCATAATAACTCTGATGTAACAAGGTGAGTGTTAGATGATATGCATGATGCCAATGCCCTATAATATATACATACCTCCACGGATGGCATTTGCTTGGGTACAGCAAGAACAAGCTTAGAGACCTTTTCAAGTTGATCCAGTTGTACTGAAATTGGAACAAAGAATTAACCCTTTTGTATCGAACAATGACCATTCCCTTTGTTCTTACCTTGCTCAACATCAGCAACCGTAAACTCGAGAACAGTGGCGACTCCTCTGGGTTTGAGCAGGATCCTTGATAAAAAGCGACCACAAATACTTCGGAGCCAAGCAGGGACTGGGTGCAATGGTGATGTGCCCAACAAGAGCATTAATGATTCCATACATTGATGTACATCCGATCTATTTTAAGGGGGGGGGTTAATACTCGGTTCAATCCATTCACTCATTCACTTGCCTCTCAAACAACCACATAAACATGCGTGCACATTTGTCTCTTTCAGCACGTGTCAATCCCACGGGTTGTTGCTTTGCTGCTAGCAAGATTTGTGAAGGGTTGGTTGGCATGGTTGTGCTCGGTGATGATGACGACGATGATGAAGATGCAGTTGTAGGTGAAGGTCCATAAGCAAGTTGAAGCAAAGCGGCGTAAAGATCGGGTAAATGGCGTGTTAACAGAATAGATCCAACCGTGGTGAAGCTCTTGTGTGCTTGTACCGAAGCAGCAATCATGTCAACAAGTTGATTGGTGATATGGAAAAGTGAACGCGTCTCGTTTTCGCCTTGGCCATGTTTCTCATCCGCTTCAGGTCGTGCAAGAAGTTCTTTTTCAAAGACGAGTTAGTTGATTTGTCATGGGTGGATGATATTCATGCAAGCTTACCATGGTTTGTGTAGCCAGATTTGACACGCTTGGAGAGAGGAACACCCACACCCGGCAAGAAACATGGATACATGCCCCACGATATCACGGTCTGTAACATGGTATGAACCATCCTTAAATCACGCACACCCATATGGTCACGGTTGGCTGTAGTAAGCACATCAAGCTTGGTCAATCGAACAAGTCCACGCTCTCATTCACACACACACACACACACACACACACACACACGCACTGACCCTCATTGTCTTCTTCAGTTTGTAACAATGCTCGTTGAATGTCGTTCAAAAGCTGCATGCATTTGTTGACAAAAGCTTGTTTGGTGGTCTCAGTCGAGTCGCGAGTAATGTCAAGCCGATCAAGACGCATGGCAAGTTGATCGTCGAGAGCGATCTCTGCAAACAAGTCGCATAAGTGGCTCATTTCTCTTTATCCTGGCACTAGCAACAACCTGAGGTTTCTTCATTCTTCTCGCTCGAGACCAGAATGGACGCTTCTGAGAAAAGGGCTTCAAGCTGCTCCATAATGAAAAGAAGAGGTGGTCGTGGTGGCACAAATTCCCAACTTGAATTGTTCTCTTTTTAAAGGCAGAGGCGTGCGCACGGTCAACGAAGCATGTTTCACATTAGTCGACAATGCAAAAAATAGAGTACAACGGGCACGTGATCATTACAGAATTTAGGTAGAAGTGCTCTTCTGATAATAAAGCTTGGATGAAGTGATCGCCATCAAGGATTGTTATATGCATGGAATGATAAATGGCAATAAAGCTTTCTTCAATAGACAATAATGATCCCTTTTTTATTCTATTCTACATAGCTTTACCCATTTGTCGCTTTCGATGAAGTGACGTCCGATAAATGATCCCATCAATCAAACTAGCTACCGTGAAAATCCCTCCTACAATGGCACAGACACCTGTGAGGAAGCTTGCAAAAGTGGGACGTGTCTCCGAGTAGATGACCAGCATTGGAGAAAAGTCCATGTTGATGAAAACGCCTATGATGCAACCCCATTATTAGATCTCCATCACCAAGAAAGCATGACCTATGCTCCTTACCTGGTAATCCATTGTTGGCTTGCATTTGTAAATCACGTTCCTGTCGGCTGACTGAGTACTGATAGGTATGGATCGATTTACCACTAAGATAATTGATCTCTGCCGGCACAATCTTCAAAAAGTATTGATACATGATACTTGCTAAATTACCTCCCATATTAGAATCTGTGTCGACCACATAATAAAAAAAGGTACAACTTACATTGAGCATTTCCCCACTTGCTACCATCCAATGGATTGATAAGATCAGTCATCTTGGTCCTCTTTTGTTTGTAAGCTGCCAACTCCTTTTGCTCGCCAAATTGTAACGAGTGAATGATATGCGAAAAGTCGTGATGCGAGGAAAGATAAGTGCGAACGTCGTGGATATGAGCGCCACCATACACGAATGATTTGCCAGGCGAGAAATGGAAATTGCCACGCACTCTCCTCACTTTCAATTGACCATGCATGTTGCATCCTTCTTGTTGTTGCGAAGTCACGTGTTCGTTGACGCATTGCTCAAGGTCACTTTCATCCGGTAACTTCCATCCCATATCAGAATAGGCTCGTCGTACATCATCGCATGTGTTGCAGCATGGATTGGCCTCGCCTTTGGGATTAGCGCCATAGCATGGACCACAATAGTCATTTGCCTCTGTATCCACGGCCATCTTGGTTGGATCCAACTTGTTGCTCAATTCTATTTCCCTTTTATCAGCGTCTCTTCCTCAAGGCCAGTTTCTCCTCCTCTATGACCCTTACCTGTTGCCTTTTCACGATGAATCTCGTTGCCCTCAGCATCCAATCGTACTTTGAACACATCATGATCATAATCGGTAACGTGGTCGCCGCTTTCATCCATCACATCCAAGCTCAAAACTATTGCATTCATCTTATCAGCCATTGAGTCGCTATTCGTGCGTGCACACAAAAGTACTTACAGTAACACGGCAAGTGTGGAAATGTAATGTTGAAGGATATAGGCAGGTCGGTCTATGGAGGAGAAAGAGCTGTCAACAAACGAGCCCTTTCACAATCGCAATCGCCGTATATAGACTATACCATTTTGCCACTATCGACGACAATCTCTGGTTGCATCTCGGGTGTCAAATAGCGTGATACTTCGTATAGGAATAGAATAAAGATAACGATGCCACTCATCAACGATACTATGGTTGTCCAATGTCAGAGAGAAGGTGTGTGTGTGTTTGTTGCCCATGCAAGCTTCCCATCCGTACCATAAGCACCACTCGCTGTACGAATGCGTATATCGTCCAATGGTTTTGCGTATGCATCGAGCCTTCGGAATCGTTGTAAAAGAGACTTCCGGCTCATGTTGTGTGTGGGAGAGAGGGGTAAAGGAGGCTAAATGATATTCGAGACGACGCCACGACAAAAAGAGCACAAGATTGTAGTGTCACACAAAGACGATCCTGTACCTTGAATCGCAGGAATGCCTTTCTACCCCACCTTAAAGGTTACCATGGCTACGATTATGTACCCACCAGCATGCCATCAGAGTCTTTCATCAACGATAAACGAAGATGTGTGATGGTGTACCAATCACACCTGTACATTGCGTTCATGGATGAATGTGTCATTGACCTTCCTTTCTTACACCCTCACAAACATCCTCGACCAACGTCTTATTTGAGCATAGCCGATGGTTGTCATTGTTCGACGATAATGGATGTTGCCACCTTATTTATCTCAGAGCCTGATTTACCGTGCATGGACATTCAATCACATCAAGGTTCTTTTGTGAAGGCGCCCCATCAATCTGTGGACATATGCCACCTACAAAATTATCTTTAAAGCCGCAACTGGATTTATCAGTGTTGATTTTCCATCACTTCGACTCAGTATTCCAAGATGCTCGACCACTTTATCAGTTCAATCAATCACTACAACAATTCACACGCCCACTCACATATAAACAAGGCTGTTGTCGCCAATACTATCATACACCTTTTCTTTCAACTTGTATTCATATCATCATCAATGACCTTTGGTAAGTCTCAAGGATAGTCTTAATGCGATCCCAAAATGAGGGTACTCATGCATTCATTTTTTTTGTTTTAATGTACTAGGTAGCTCACTTCATTGCTTGGTGTACTCATTGCTGCTTCTTAATGACATTTGGACGTGTGCCTTGATGGACCCTTTGTGGTAGGTATGGTTATCGTTTATACATTGATGACAAATGTTATTAAAAGGATGCCTTGTACATTTGTAGGCGAAAGGCAACCCCAGTCTGATCGAGGACTCCTTTATGAGTGACATAATAAGTGCATACATGCGGCGCTTGGGTGCCTTGAAATCGGGCAAATACCGGATCAAACGAAGGAGATGCATGATAGCAAGCTGAAGTTACCGATGGTCATGGAAAACATGATGCTTGCAATCATGACTTCTGCCCCAGACTTCCTCCACCACATCCACATTGTCAGTTACAACATTAGCGGTATGGCTTTTCATTAAGAATGATTGATCACTTGCTAATGTCACATTTGCTAGGCCACCAAACCGAGATGTTGGATTTGGATTGCCCAAGTGGATATATGTCAAGGATCCGACGCACGAAGCCACTACCATTTCAATCATCAGCTTCAGGTTTCATTCCAAGAATTAACTCGCTACTTCAACTCGCAATACTCGGCAAGACTATCATGGAAGAAACCCAGACAGCATATGACCACCATCAAATCTCATTACAGCCCTCCATTCCTTTGACGACATTCCCTCCATGTTTTACACACCATCCACCCATCGTCATCATCACCCTCACGATAGACAATAGGTACACGTAAATAAAAGAAATGATCCTCACGTATAGCAAAAGGGTATGTGCCATTTTACACTTTACATGATAATGATGATCCAACAACAGCCATTACCTTAATTAGTACCAGGTTAGCTCGAAGCATGAAAGTTAAATGATGGGCATGTTGGGCTGGAGCAAGACAATCGTTCGTGTGCATTAGATTGGACAACAAAGGTGAATGGGAGGAATGGGCTATTAGCCGGCAGTTTACAAATAACTTACCAATTTGATTCTTCTGATATTGGATGATGTTTCTGTGTTTGAGCATTTTTCAGTCTAATCTCATCGGATCAAGAAAGTTGAATGATGGGCATGCTGGGCTGGAGCAGGACAATCGTTCGTATGCATTGGATTGGGCAACAATGGAGAATGGGAGGACTAGGTTATTAGCTGGCATTTTTAACTATTCCTAAATTGTGTACAAGAATCATGCATCACCTGTGCTGATTGACTCAAGTTACACAAACTCGCCCTCTGCATCTTTTGCTCTATTATAGTCATACTACTTTACATTAAGCAAAGACCATTTCTCATGTAGTATCACGCTTACAAACATAAAGGTGACTGTATCTCCAAACTTTACAATGAAACGCGAGGTTTTGAATAGAGCAATGTGCTCGGCTTGGCCAACTGCACCTTGGGTGCCAGTTTCACGATCAAGGTTGCCAATCCCAGATTTCGCAATGTCGCCACCAGCCAAACTGGATCTGGGGGTCGACCTCTTCGACGACGACGACCAAAAAATATTTTTTTGGGCTACTTGCGAGATTGAACGTGAAACTTTCACACAAGGTGCTGTTGGCCAAGCCGAGCCCGTTGCTCTAATAAAAACCACACGTTTCATTGTAAAGTTTGGAGATACAGGCACGTTTATGTTTTACCTATGCTCATCAAAGTGGAAGAAAAATTTTGCATCGGATTGCATTGGGCTGCGAGGCTGAAAATGCATAAAACGCAACCACCTGAGCTGCATTTCTTTGCATACTTACTAACGTTCCTTGCATCGCCTAGCCAGTACTAGCAATGATTTACAGTGTCTTATATAACCTCGCAATCGATAGCAATGCCTTTCAATGTCCTATGTAATCTCGCAATCCATAGCAGTGCCTTGCAGTGTCCTATGTAATCTCGCAACCCATAGCAGTACCTTTCAGTGTCCTATGTAATCTCGCAATCCATAGCAGTGCCTTGCAGTGTCCTATGTAATCTCGCAACCCATAGCAGTACCTTTCAATGTCCTATGTAATCTCGCAATCCATAGCAGTGCCTTGCAGTCCCCTTCAGTGTCCTATGTAGTCTCGCAATCCATAGCAGTGCCTTTCAGTGTCCTATGTAATCTCGCAATCCATAGCAGTGCCTTGCAGTCTCTTTCAATGTCCTATGTAATCTCGCAATCCATAGCAGTGCCTTGCAGTCCCTTTCAATGTCCTATGTAATCTCGCAATCCATAGCAGTGCCTTGCAGTCCCTTTCAATGTCCTATGTAATCTCGCAATCCATAGCAGTGCCTTTCAATCCCTTGCAGCGCTTTACACATCTCTCAACGGCAGAATCCCATTTGAACTATTTACCAGAGGATACAATTCAACACAACATGTAGTCTTTTCTCCTTGTTATTGAGCTATTACTACTACTATGGATACTATTATGAATACTACTATGACCACTACTCTTACTATTATTACTGCTATTGCTATTACATGTCTATCGGTAATCCCCGCCTGGCATCAAAATCAGAATCCTCTTCGTCAATATAGTCTTCATCGGTTTCGTCACTAAGATCATCTTCTCGCATGATAAACATGTCTTGCAAAACCCTCTTTGTAATATCCTTGTCTTCTTCCCAATCAACAAAATCTTCTTCCTCGATTGACAACAAACGACCTGTGCCAAGAGACCACTCAAACCTGTTCACGTCATGGTTTTTTAAGTATTGGCCATATGACTCGGATCCATCCTCGGATGTGTAAGCTGTGGAGAAATCAGGGACGACATGTATTGGACGTAGGATCGAGTCGACAGACATGATATCAACATTGCAACTGGGCTTCAAGGCTTGTAATCCGCTTGCATGGGCAACAAATGCAGTTTTGATCCACTTCAGCAAACATAGCTCAACAATTTCGTCTTGATCGTCTTTTCCATTAAGCAATTTGAGCTTGAAAAACATCAATGCTTGTCCGATACCGCCTCGATCCACTTGTACATAATCATAGCGCTCGTTTCCAAAAAAAGATGGGTGGGCTCGAACAACACTTTTGCAATACCCGCCATCCTCGTCACCCTCCTCGATCGTCAGTTGCTGATATATGTCAATCATCTGTTATAGATGTTAAAATAATCTTCACGACGTGAATAAATGATTGCATGTACCTTCTCAAAATCGTTTCTCATATCATTGATATCTGTAGTAGTATGCTGGCAAGGATGACTTACAAGGTATACCATAATCAAATGCTCAAGGTGGAGGCAAGCGGGTCTCATCTTGGCCAATTCAGAAATGCTGACAGGTTTGTTGAATACTTTTGAAGAAAGCTTGTGAATTGGTTCCGGCGGCCAAATTTTAGCTGGTGTGATTGCTTCTGGAGAATAGTATTCATCATCCAACAAGTCGCGATGATAAATGTAATCGCTCATCTAGCCAAATAAATGCATTGTTGTAAGCACAGGGTACTTGATTGTGTCACTTCCATCGGGTTTGTACATACCTGCTTCGTGGCGGTACCTTGTGCATGGTTGAGATGCTTTGCGGGATCTTTCGAATCACATTGATGCTGCCGTTCGGAATGAGTTGTACTGAAATTTGAGATGACACCATATTGCGTTATATCATTGGCATATTTGAGCAGGGAATGATTCTTCGGAAACTTCATACCACACTTACAAAAGATAGTACATACCAATTAGAGCGATCTTTGAATCAAAGCCTAACATCCAATAGCCTACCTTGGAGTATTTTTCCATAATCGCGCTGTATTTGTAGTAATTCATCAAAGATTGATCCATATCCTTGAGCGTGCTTTCTGAATGCTCTTTCGCAGTAGCTTGCCAATAGAAGTCAATAAAATGTCGAAAAGTAAGTGCCATCTGCAGAGGTATCACATCATGAACAAGACACATAAGAATCTAATATGAAATGCTTAGCTTGATCGATACATCCATCATTGTAATCGTACCCCCATATGATCGCGCATCTCGGTATACGTTGGGTTTTTCAATGAACTTAATAGGAAACCGCTGCTGAACCGTCTCAGGTTTTCAAATGGTGGAAGCTTCTTTGCTCTGATGAAATGCGATGATTAGCATCATTGCTATCTTTGTTGATATTAATGAACGCTCTTACCTTTCATTGATCATTGCCATTTTCATTTTGCCATCACTTGTTTCAGTCATTGACGTCTCCATGCATTGAAGAAGATGTTTGTATACTCCACCGAGTTGATGGAGGTCGTCCACGGCAAGCGAATTGTAAATATCGAAAAGAGGTACCTCCCAAAAAGCATTCTATCCACCAAATTCTTGAGTACATGCATCAAGCTGATCTACTATTATCCTACTACCTGCACAGTATGGAAAGAATACCTCTTCTCATTTGCCGTTTTTCGGCTATTCACTCGTATCCTCTTTGTTTTTTCATATCGCAGCTTCATTGGATCCTGTATACGGACGGGAAGGGGCATCTTTTGGTACTTGTGAAACTTGATAGCTGGGATCTCACACCGTGGACATGGACATTTGCTTGAGCCGCCTTTGATGCAAGCCAACATCCTCCTATGTTTATATGTTTGTAACATGGTACATGGACAACTAAATTGTGCTCAGCTGTAATATACTCACTGCTCAGGCAAATCAGCCGAATAAGTCGCAAGAGCCGGTATACACTTGTAAAGATTTCCATGAGGCCCCTTCATGCGGTATGATTTGATCCTATCTTTCAAATGAATAAAAGCAACAAACCCAAGTGATACGTACTTACTTGCCATCGTCATCCCTCTGAAACGGCTTAAGTATGTGCGATAGACAATAATGGATTACGGAGTACTTAGCAGTGGTCAACCAAGATGGAGGTGATCCTTTCCATTCAAGGCACGGGAGATACGCCAGCACGCGACTTGGCCGATTCTTGCTCTTTTCTCGGACCTCCGCAGGAATATTACCTTAAGTAATGTATGGTAGTTGTGTTAGATGGTGTAGAAATGAAGGTATATTATAGAATCTCACCCAGCTTCAAATACATGGGCCAAGCTTTGTCAAGCGAATTTCCCGTAATGAGAGTCTGATCCGAAGCAAGCATGATGCTCAATATCACATATCCTGGAAGCTGTGTCTGATCATATGCATCAAGTTAAGCGAAAGAATGTACGGGATTCATAGTATACGATAACACTAACCTGAAGCTTGTTCCACCATTCCCCTGAATCAAGTCCTTTGTAAACACGTTCTTCATTCCTTGTATACGTTTTCGGTTGCAAAATCATTGTATCGGCAAATGCTGGATGAGAGAATAGATGCTCGCATAGGTCACGGATGTCTCGATACTCTAGCGATAGTGGTCCGATATTGCTGTTGAATTCATCAAGATGATCCAGTGGAAAATCTGGGACATGCGTAGGATCAATGTCCACATGAGTAAATGGCTATGTGGATTGGGAATCAGCCGAGGCGATAAAATTGCTACAACCTATGGCACATACCAGTATGGAGCACGGGTCAGCTTCTCGACGTAATTTTCCTTTGAGCTTTTGCAACGTGTCAACCGAAAGCGACCGGGCATCTGATGGTTGTTGGTCATCGAGTGTAAATTGTACCAGCTCAACGATCCTGCAACAGCATGTGAAAAGCCCATTAGCTATACACATTTGAACTTGTGGGAAACGCACGCACCTTTGGTATTCAGCACTGGAAAGATTCAAGTCGAAAGCTAGAGATGCAACTTTCTGATCAAGAGCGGACAAGGTGCCTTTCGATGGATGAGCTTTGGCGTCGCTTTCATACTTGTTCATGGATTGACGTTTGCGTTTGGTTGGGGTGCCAGCATATGTGTCGGTGCCGGTGTGCCGTTTACGTGACCCTCCTAGTATAGACATTGAGTATCTTAATACCTTGTTTGCTCCCCATCACGTACCATATCAATATACCTGCGAAACATTCTTCATCCATTTTATTCGTGGTCTGTTATGGTGAAGGGAAAAAGAGAGGAAAAAGATGCAATGGGAAAAAGTAGCCTGGGCCAAGTCGACCTCATCCCAGGTTTGGTATTATCATTTGACAGCTGCATACATCCTTTCTTTGCCATACATGGTTAACGTTCTTCATCCATTTTATTCGTGGTCTCTTATGGTGAAGGAAGAAAAGAGAGAAAAAAGATGCAGTGGGAAAAAAGACGCAATGGGAAAAAGTACGCTGTGCCAAGTCAACATCATTTGACAGCTGCATACATCCTTTCTTTGTCATACATGGTTGCCTTTTATGCTTCATCATTTGATGTTTCGTATTCACCATCAACAATCGTCGCACTCAAAACTTTTGTAGCGACACCACTCATATCATCACTTCTGCCTGTCAAATCCCGCACCACTTGTGTTTGAACACTTTGAACAGCTTGCCAATCAATCTTCTCATCTTCTGTACTCCCCTTTCCCTTGAGCGTATGATGGTACATTCGATACCAATATCCACTGTTTCGCTTAAATGGGGACTTCATGGCTGGATCGATGAGCTTGATATCATAGGCAATGGTCATGCGATAAAGAATCTAATAAAAGCGGTTAATACAATCGATGGTCTTTCGGTTCGTACATATAAATGCTTACAGCACAGAATGAAAATGCAATCAAAGGAATTGGCAAGGGCTTTTCAGGATATGGCATGCGGGCTTTTCCTACAATGTCATTGTAGAAAATCTTTGCAATAAGCTCACCAAGAGCCTTGTTTTGTAATAATGCGCCGGTGGATCGGAAGTTCTCTCTTGCAAATCTATGTAGTATAATATCAGCTACCTGCAATGATCAGTAATTGGATCAACCATCATACCTGACGCCATCAACGGGATAGCGATACTGTCGTCGTGACCGCTCTTTGCATTTATCTGGTAGGTTGGTATTGTCAAATTCGTACGCTTGCAATTGCCTGCCAGTGCTTGTGTGCACTGATCCTCTTATGGATGAGACACTCTTAAAGAACTACAAGTCCAAATCAATGTACAGCTCGTCCTTAAGAAATTCTCTTTAAGGTATACTTACAACTTGTGTCGTCTTGTATGAAGGTATTATTTTTTGATCATCATCGTCATCAAGCTTCAGGAATCGCCTGCACATAGCCACGCATTCATCATCACACTCTTCATCGGTTGGAAACGGATTTTTGTTGTATAGGAATCGACGTACTTCGCCCTGTAACCACTTTTCCGCCCCAGCGTTTTCAGTAATACAGAAAGATTTTCTAATCTTAGGGATGAGCCAAAATCAATTACTACCATAGGACTTTTATATTAAGAAACCTTTACCTTCTATTATCGATGTCTTTCACTTGTAAGACATGAGGGCCAGTGTGCTCTTCCGCCAGGTGCTCTTCCTCATCAAAGCTACCACGATGACCCAATAAGTAATATGCTATATATTCAAAAGTGGGTTTAATGCATACCATTCTTCATCAAAGCTACCACGATGATCCAATAAGTAACATGCTATACATTCAAGAGTGGGTTTAATGCATACCATTCTTCACCGTCGTTGCCATTGTCAGAACACAAAGTCCTTTGGGATGGACATTCCGCACCCTCCTCTTCGTGCCTTTTATCTTCTCGAGGCGTCTTCTCGGTCATACTATTACGAAAGCTTAGCAAAGCGGAGGGGATTTTACAGTTACATTTGGTGCATACTTCTCCTTATTGCTCACGTCGTTCAATACACGTGTCGCTTGGCGCTGCTTTACATTGCGATCTGGTTGCCTTGTTCCTACAATTGCTGCAATTAGATCATATCCTTTATCCACAATCCATATGACTTGCTCTCTGCGTTATGCTTTCTTGCTATTGCCATTATTGATTTCAGTCGTGTTGCAAAGAAGAGTGAAAAGAACGATGGGATTTTGACACGGCTCATGGCCTCGATCTATAAACGTTATCACATGGTGATGCTTCCTGCCTGGTGTAAATAAACCAACCTAATGGCACCGTATACTTTTGTTTAGTGAACACAAATAACGTAACGTAAGCCCAAAAAGGGACAATGAAACTTGAAATACCGGAAAGCACAATAAGGATGGTGATACAGTGGGACTCAAAAAGGAAAAGCATAACTCTACAAACAACACAAGGGAGATACATAGCACACCACAAGAAAGCTCTTTGTCTCTTTCTATGTGGTTGGATATTGGTACCCTTTACATGCATAAAGAAAATGTTTGCAATGTAGGACGATACATTGATGGTTATATCACTTTTTTTGCCACACGAGCATTGAGTTTGGAATCAGTTGACAGGGCATACTATTTAATGTTTGGATATATGGGCATCACTGCAGCCTTGTAAACTAACGTATCTGCACGTAAATAATGTAATTGGGTTAAGATGTGGCACCTTGTGACATTGAAGAGGGTTGCATTTGCCGCAACTTGTATAAGCTAGCCTGAGGTAGTTAGCATTATTTGTTTGCCACCTACAGTAAGGCCTTCACAATCCTTTTCATTGCCACTACAATCTTTTGCAGACCCTCGCAATCTCTATAAGCTACCTTGCAATCCTTTGCAACCCCTCGCAGCATACATAAGCTACTTTGCATTGGTTTGCACTCCCTCACAATCTCTATAAGCTACCTTGCTATCCTTTGCAGCCCATCATAATCTCCTTTGCAGTCCCTCGCAATCTCTATAAGCTACCTTGCATTGGTTTGCAATCCCTCACAATCTCTATAAGCTATCTTGCATTGGTTTGCAATCCCTCACAATCTCTATAAGCTATCTTGCATTGGTTTGCAATCCCTCACAATCTCTATAAGCTACCTTGCAATCCTTAGCAATCCCTCACAATCTCTATAAACAGCCTTGCACTACTTTGCAGTCCCTCGCAATCTCTATAAGCTACCTTGCAATCCTTTGCAATCCCTCACAAGCTCTATATCCAACCTTGCGGTGGTATGCAGTGGTATGCAGCCTATACCATCAATCTTGCAATCATTTGCAGCCCCTACCAACTTCTCTGTTTAACGTAGCAATAAAATGCAGCGCCTTGCAATGCCGTAAAATCCTTGCCAGCCCTCGCAAGTACAAGCAGCTTTCTATACCTCCTTTGCATTGGATTGTAAATTTTTTGTTCCGCTTTGATGCTGTAAGCGTGATGGAGTTGCTTTTTCCTAGTGGATGGTGTCGGCTGCATTAACGGAAAGATGAAGAGCTGAGTGAAACGGTGAAATAAAGGAAACGGAACGTGCCCAGCAGCAAGGCCTGAATGTGTATACCCTGCCATATGAGTCGAGGTGTCCATGTACAAAGTCATCTATCTACTATCAAGCACCCTTTGGTGCACAACTGCTACTAGGGATGACTCGAAAGGTCTCAACAAATACACACGTAAAGAGATACAATGAGGGGAAAGATATGATATGGAACAGGGGAGGAAACAGAGATGATGTATGATAGGATTGCACAATGATGGGAAATAGAATGGGAATATGGGTATATACTCCTTCGAATAGAAACACACACACTAGCCGGCAAGGCACACACAAAGGCACACACAAAATTTGGGAAGATCACTCTTGGTTCTTTATTTGATGTGGGGGTATTTATATGCTTAGGATCAAATTGCACTACATGGAAAGATTGTTTTACTGATATTATGCATGGTTTGTGGGATGTTGGGGTGAGGTCTCGGAAGCCGATCTTTTCATTCCGGGCTGCTTCATCACATGCGGGCTGTCATCCTTCACTACAACGGCACGTGGTGGTTACACAAACACGTCCTTGACAGGTTGCTACACAAATGGATGATGATGATGATTGCCTTTTGTGAAGGTACGTAAGTAAACAGCATCCAATAATGAAGGTGTGTCAAGGTATGCATCACATTTGCATGTAGAAGAAAGTCGAGCTGCATAAACCAATTTGTATATGTAAAAACATACATATACATATTGAATGAGTCACTTATCCTGAAACTCAATGGAGGGATCTCTTCACTTTTTTCTCTTCTCAAGCTCATCCCACTTCCCACTCCTCCTTATTGTATCACAAAAGCCATGTACTTCTTAACCGGACCACCTTTATTATTCCATCTTCGAAGCAATAGTGTGTAATCCACAAGCTAGCAACCTCCAACAAGCGTGTAATAAATAAACAATGCTTTATTTTATCTAGCTATCTTGCTATGTACTGTACATTGCCACCACCATCGTCGTAGTCGTCCTCCGTCATCATTCCTACTCGTACTCGTCACCAGTCGTCAATCTCATCCGTCACACCAACATCCAAAAATACACAAGTTGAAAAGAATGGGATCTTGCAGGCTTCCTTTTGAATCTCGTTGTCGTGATCATTGTCATTGTTGTAGATGGGGTGATCATCGTAAACGCCATTGTTGTGAATGTGGTAATCATCGTAATCGCCGTCTCTACAAATAAGAAAGCAGGCAAGTTAGACCATCTGGTACCGGAATGATGACGATTTGGTATACCGTTAGGCGATCCTCTCTAAGGAAGAAAGCAAATCCGAAGGAATTCACAAACCAAATCACCACCATACGAGCAACGTCGGGCGATCCCTTGTTCTTGAGAAAGCACTGCACGAATCACGCAAGGCCAGTTCGATCCATGGCAAGGAAGGACTCACTTACGTAGAGCCCAAGCTCATAGTTGTTCTCATTCATCCTCTCCAAAGAAAGAATGATCCCCAATCCTTCCAATCATTTCCCACCTCATGAAAAGAAATCCTCAAGGGAAAGAACGAGCCTATCATGAGAAGAGCGTGTTGGTTCAACACATTCACAAGCTGTTGCAAATCCCCTTTTACCTCAGCACGGTGACCATGCTCTTCCAAAAACCCATCGTCGTCGACCCATCAACTCAAACGCAGGCCTATAGAGCCCTGGACGCGTTCCAAGAGGCTTTTCCAGCACACTTGGCTAGTGCAGAGCGACGCAGCGACCACTTGATACAGGCTTGGGACTTGAACCCAAAGAGATGATGATGATGCCCCAAGTTGCATTGCCTGACCAAAGAAACCTATTCAATTCATTATTAGCACACACACAATGAACACCCTTTACATTGTTTGTTTCATTGTACTTGCCTTTTCCATATACACAAAGACCCGTTGTTGTTGGTTACTGGAAACCGAAAACCATGGTGTAGTATAGTTGAGCCGAAACAAAACGCCAAACCAGCCAACGTCTTGAAACCAAACTTGCTCTCTATACAAGCTGACGCGTCAATGGAGCCAATTCGGCTGCAGCATTGGACTCTGAATGTACCTGTTGACACCAAGCGTAGAGCGGGAATAGCAACGAACAAGAGGAAGCAACGATATCGCCATGGCAACCACCAACCACCAGCCACGCTCATTCCTCAGCACTTGGACACACTCACTCCCTGACAAGGCATGTTCAGAACTACATTAATACCTCACAGCCAACAAGAGCACTCTTCTATAATACATTACCTTGATCGAGATGTCGTGAATGGAATAAGGAAAGGTGGGAGAAAAAGAAGAGAAGCTCTGTCTCAAGTCGTGGAGCTGCTGTCCCCCAAGTTTAAATCCCCCTACTGCTATTACACTGAGGCCACTCATCAATTACCCTATACACACCATCCACCCATCATGATCATCACCCTCACGATAGACAATAGGTACACGTAAATAAAAGAAATGATCATCACGTATAGCAAAAGGGTGTGTGCCATTTTACACTTTACATGATAATGATGATCCAACAACAGCCACCATTGCCTTACTATCAGGTCCCCAAGCATCCATCTTCTCTACTCATCCCAGTCCGAAGCATCGTTTTCCTAGTTTGCTCGATGCTGTCCTTAACCAAAAACAGTCATTCACTTTGCATACATGTACCAATCACGCTCCCATCAATAAGATCACTGGTACTAACACATGACGATTGCACAATTAAACATGGCATGGTTAGTATTCCAGAAACAGCCAGGGCATCCAAAATCATTGTGATGCCAAAAGCCTCTCAGGCTTGTCGTCGATGGTCATTATTCTCTGCTGCTGTCAACCAAATAAAATCATGGGACGACTTTCTTGCGAGACAAGAAGACCAACTTTACGTCTCAGGCTTCATGCTCTTTCAAACAAGATACTTTCGGGTGCGGTGATCGTTTTTGGCTTATTAGCCATACCATGTTCAACTGAAAAAAAAGTGTCATTACTGTAGGCATATGGGGGTAAATATCCATCATGCACCTCCCACCAATAGGATCGACATTTCAACTCGGCTAGTTACACAAACAAATCTTTCTGCGTCTTTAGCTCTAATACGAGTGAGGCGATTGATGAGTTGTGTAATGCCGCACCGACCAAAGTGACACCGCCTCCTGGCCATGGTAAATCATGTATAGCTTGATTACTACGAGGACTATGCTAAAGTGGAATCTCGAGCGGGAGTTATTACTCTTCACCGAAATGTATAGGATGTTTGTTGTGGAGGTGCCATATTATTAACAACAGCAAGCGGGGTGGCGTGGAGTGCACAAATTGAGAACAACGAAAAAAGGGAAAACGAAGAACCCCTTCTCCTCCTTCGCTTCACGAAGCAAAGTAAAACAAGCTCCATTTACAAGTGCAGAGCATTAACTGCTACCATTGGATGCAGAAGAAGGTCAATGGGCCAACAGGTAGTCACTGGCGATACTCCTTGGTGACAACAAGGTTACGTGCACGATCTACCCTTGACTCAAGCTTTCGCTGCAATACATGTACGTTCAGTCGCTGCATTACTTTTTTATTCAAGTTGGACGTAGAGATGTTAAAGTTTAAGTGTAGTTCCTCTACTCTCGTTTAGACAAGGTACAAAGGGCTCCTCGTGTGCCGACAGTGTATTCTTAAGACAAGCTACCGCAGCGATAGAAGAATCAATGCTCATACAAGGAAAATTTCATATAGCATACGGCTACTACGTACATACTATACCATGTAATAAAGTCCATGGGTGTAAGGGTTAACTACAGTACTAATGATGGGCTTGTTCCTTTGTGGAGTGTACGAATATATAATCTTTGAATGTGGGATGATACAGGATGTACATTGCTATGGAGATGACTTCTGTTTCTTTCGTTGATGATTGTCAATATCTTCTTGTGTGTATGGACAATATAAATGCTGAGGGAATGTGGGTTCATGATTGCTTGAAGGAAGGAAAAAGAATCCGCGAATCCATGATTTGACTGAATGATAATCAGTATTGGTATTGGTGGTGGAGTGACCAAAGAATTCCTCAAATGATCGTCGCCTGTCCTTCACGGTATTATTGGAAAGTTGAAGCAACTTGTGTGTGTGTGTGCGATCCTACAAAAGACAGCAGCAAATTGTAAGCCAAATGCATTCAATCATCATCTCCATAACCATAGCTTACCATGAAGTGCAATAAATCGGCAAACCATCGATCCGCTTTTTGTGAAGATACACGACTTGCAGCATATAGACCTTGCTCTGCCAATTTAAGATTGGCTATCTGTGCATGATGGTTGCCGTTGAATCACGCACCATGGGAGTTGAGGGTGGTTCCCCTTCTGCCGCCATCGACTATTTGCACCATGTCAAATGCACCAAGTCAATTTCTGCAACCGACGTAGACCATGGCACCGAAACCAACTTTTGCAGATGCTTCACGGAGAGATAGCTATACCGAAAGTAACAAGGTGGCGTGTATGAGTAGTGACTCATCAAGCAACATGATTGTGGTTTACCTTTTCATAAGGATCCAATATCATAATGACGACCTCGACAACAATGAAGCACTATGAATGACCACAAAGAACCACAAAGATCAGCGCTTATCCACAGGTTGAAAGAAGTGATGTACACACAAACCTTGGTGATTTGACCTTGTAAGCAACCAAAGAAGTATGACAGAGAAAAGAGACGTGTGGGAGTATGATGGGCGGCGACAACATCCTTTTATTGTGCATTGCGGCGTGGGTATTCTAATTGAGGATGATGGATTGATAAATTGATACATGAGCTGATAAATTGATGGGGCGCATATACATACCAGGATTAAGTCTGAAGAGCTTACGTGTAATGTTGTCTATGCATACATCGACCCAGATGATCGAATAAACTTTGTTCATAACAGAAGATAAAGAAGTTGCTGCTTATTGTTGCCATGAACTACCGATAAGAGACGCTCATTTCAGGATGTTCATCAAAGGAATCAGTTGTTGCTTGATAGCAAGAATCACGAGATGATCGGATAAAGCTTGATGGCACCAAAGCTATGTACGTCACTGATTGTTGCTGACACGATCCACCCATAAGAAAAGACATAAGCTTACAGTCCTTCATCCAACAAATTGCTCAAGCTGATGACCGAATAAAACTTGCTGCAACCAAAGATGACATGATCCACCGCAACAGACGTGTGTTGGAAGAGATGCTCTTTGTCTTGTTGCTGCTGCAAACGCCCTAATCCAACGTACTCAAGCTCTATATAAATACAACGTAAGACACGATAACAAGGATGGCATTCACTCTTCATATCAACATACCCAAAGTAACAACGTGTAGTATGGACATCACCTTGACGACAACCATGGAAAGAATACACACGACACACGAAGAGTCCCTTGTATCTTGTATAAACGAGAGAACAGCAAACTACACGAAACCTTCAGTATCTCAACGTCCAACTTGAATAATAAAGTAATGCAGCGATTGAACGTACGCGTTGTGTTGGAATGGAAGTTCAAGTCAAAGGTAGATCGCGCGCGTATACTTGTTGTCATGGAAAAGTGTTGCCATTGACCACCAGTTCACCCATTGACGCTGTACATTGAAAGGGACGCTAGCTGTTAATGCGTTGTAGTTTGTCAATGGAGACAAGCTTACCTTGCTTTGTGAAACGGGAGAGGAGAAGAAGGGGTTTTTTGTCTTCCTTTTCGTTGTTCTCAATTTGTGCCTTCCACGCCACCCCGCTTGCTGTTGTTAATATGGCACCTCCACAATAGCCTAAACACTTGGGTCAATATCAACGACCATTACGCGAGATTTCAATTGAACACACTTCTTGTAATTAAGCTATACCATCATTTTACTATGGCGGGATTGGCGTCAATGAAGTCCGTGCACATCAATGCGACCATCATAGAACTCCTCTTACCAAACATAGAAGAACGTAATATGGATTCATAGTCATTTAATGGATAGCTTTTTCATGATAGGATGCTGTTTACGCGTTTTCCCGAAGCCAATAATCATAGCGAAGTGTGTATGTAACCACCAAGTACAATAAACTCAGCTCATCCTCTTGCCTATAATGCTGTCGACACCATTTGCTAGAAGAAAGTAGCTTCATCACGCTTACAGGATGGGTGGGTGCGGTTGTGTGGAGATTGAAAAAGAGGTGGAGGTGGAAGAAAAAAAGGCCGCACTCCGAAGCCTTTGGGCGAATGAAATCATCGAATTCCACGTGATGAAAGCAGTGGTTTGCCCTAAATCTGAAGAGAATGACACCCATTCACTTTTTTTCTCAAAAAAACCTACATTTATATGATTGTAGTAGAATTTACGATCAAAATGATATAAAAAACGTTGGAATCGGGCGTAGCTTCATGTACAACGGTGGGGAAAAGTGTGAAAATGGAGAGACCCACAAGTTGACTATGGGGATCCCTAAAACCATTATATAAGTAGATCGATTCCTAGGGTAAATGGACCTCGGATCTCTCGCCCTGCAGTGTTGGGGGCACTCAGGGGGAGAGAACCATTAAAAATCAAGCACCTGCTCGGGCCCCCAACCCGACCAGGTCCCTTGAAGATGCGGAGATTGGTCCGCCCGCTAGAGGTGGGGATGGTGAGACAAACCTTCGCGCGGTCATCCCTGTGAGTACATGACGGAAGTCATCGAAACCAATTGTCTCTTCCTTTTTTGGATTTTTTCCTTGGTCAGTTACACATAATCGCGGGTTCGATTCCCACTCCCTGCACATTTTCCACACTCTTTTTCTTTACTTTTGCTTCACTTTCGTTACTTTTTTGATTCCCACACCCCATTTCTTTTTCTTTTCTTAGCATTCACAACCTTTACAACGCTTACTTCATATCTATTATCTATAAACAACAACTATCGTCGTATTATAACTAGAAAAGTAATTGCAAAGAATAAAAGACAACCAGCAACAGAGTTTATTTGAAGCATTTTATGCTATTCTTTACTTTCAGCTTATCATCTGGGTTATTTCATTGTATCGGGAGTGCCTTTAATTTCATGCACCTCGTCAAGAGCAACCTCGTCTGTACACACCCAAGTATACGCACGTTACCTTTTATCTTTTCCACTCACCCTGATCCCAACCATGTCCTCATTGGCGGAAACGATCTTGCTAATGAGTGAGTTAGCTTCAACAAAAGCACCAGCAACACACGAGGTTCACGATGTAAAAGCTGCTTGAGCCATACAAAAGTTCAATTGTGAGATAGTAAGAGGAAAGGCTCGAGCATGATGTGGACGACAATAACGGATGCTGCTGGTGGTGGTGGTTACGGTGTTTTCTTTGATAGTGTCGATGATGAAGAGAATGGGGCGGGAAATGATGAATGAATTACAACGCGACGTCCACTGTAGAGTTGGTTGAAACAGTGCCATGGTGGTTCGTCGCATATGATTATCCATTCCAACAGCCGCTCCGTGCGTTCCTTGCATTCCAAACAACTTTTAAAATGGGCGTCAACTGATCAATGCATCTCTCGGGACAAGTTGGATATTCCAGCCTCGGGCCTATTCGTGGAAGCCGCTGTATATCATCACCACCATGTGGGCTGTAGAGTACTATGCCACCTACTCCAACTTTGCATATGCATTTAAGGAGATAGCTACATCAAAATGAATATGAGTATATGGTTCATTCAGCATAGGATGAGGTTTACCTTAATAACAAGCCAAATTACAATGACAATGAAAGGAGGATAACAATGAAACGCTAAAGATCGTTACGGATATCAGTATATGGATCGTTCATCGAATAAGCCCATCCATAAACATGATACTTACATCAATTTGGCCTTTGAAGGTGCAAGGAAATAAAGGTGGATGTATTGGGAGTAATAGGAAGAGTGACAATGCCTTTCATCTGATGGTAGGCGTGGGTATTTCGGTGATCACAAAGAGTTAAAAGATGCTTGTTGGGAATGATGATAAGCCGGTGGGGTTCCTTCACAAAGAGCCTTGGTGCCATGCATAATACAAATCCGGGTGCATATGAGATGAACAAGACGTTCATCACCAAACAATGACAACCATCCGCTTGTCCACAACTCACTATCTTTGTAAATACAAGCATTGAAACAATCCACTGAAAATCGCCGCTACCTATCGTTTATGTAGCATATACACGAGGGGAGGTTCAACCAATGCAATGCGACGAAAGGGACAAAAGCCTCTTGATACGATAATGTAAATGATCCAATCTCGCTTCCCGACCTTCCAATTTCTATTTCCCCTTCCAATCCAGAAAGCAACCAAGTGATCCACATCTTGCACATATGAGCTGGTAGCACGATACACTTCTAAAGATGATGTTGAATCCAAACTTCATTCAATGAAAAAGCTGAAGCATAGTACATGGTAATATGGATGTTTATCAAGTAAATAATACGACAAAGGAGCAGGATTGAATAAGAAGCGGATGAATCACATAGAGGGGATAGGGATAATTGTGTCATTGTATTCTTTGTTGCTGCCGTCATCATCATCCTTCATCCATCATTGTAAAATAGCTGCTGCATGCATCGAATCGAGCACTCCAACACCTATCCATGGCTGTAACCACCTTCCGCCAAAGATACAAGCCCTCTTAATCCATCATCATCCTCAGCCATATCCATGCGCCACGTGCATCGTTCCTGCTGACAACGCGACAAAAACCAAAAGAGACATTCCATCTTTCCCAATCACTGCACTTGGTTACATCCATCCATCCATATCCATTGCAAGTCCAATAATGCTACTGACATGCTTCCTTTTCCACCAGGGTGTTGGTCCATCTCTTTCTTGATCATCTCCTATCGCAGCTCAACTAAGGTGATCATGGCTTTGCATCGTGGCGTACTTGATAGCTGATATGGCATCATCCATAGGAATTCGTATGTATTGAAAGCAAGTTGATGACACGTAAACAAAGCTGCTCCCATGCAATGGCTATCTGTTGTCCAGGTAACAAAGGATGCAAGGCAGGATGCTGCAAGTGAATAGCACTGCTTGAGACAATAGACTAAGCTGTTACGTTTGGTAGTGGCAGAGGAGCGTGCAATAGCGTGTGTTGTAGTAGTAGAGTGACAAGGTTGTGAACGCTGTATGAGACAATGGAGTAAAGACATCGCCAATAGCAACTGCTGGAATGAACGCTGTTACGTTTGATTGTCGTCGACGATTGTACAAGAGAAGGTGAAGTGTCAAGAAACGCGGGTGTTGTAGTGGGCTGCACACGCCATGGACTTGCCATTCAGTCAAAGACAATGGGATCAAGAGAGCTGTAGGATTGACTGATGGGTAGCAGCAGGACAATCGTTCGCAGGTGTAGTTGTATACTTGAATGGGGCAACAATTGGGAATGGGAGTAAGAGGGAAGAGCTGAGAGTGGGAGCAGTGGAAAGTAAATCGGTCGGACACCTCTTGTATAATTGCATGAACACTGTACATCAATCCTTGATATTGAGATTACCCCTCTCGAACCTGAAACTTTCACACAAGGTACTCTGGGACATGCTGATCAATATTGTTTTAAAAAAGACCTCATGTTCATTTAAAAATATTGAATGGGAGGGTACAATGTGGGATTTACTATGGAGATCGGAAAGCATGTCAGCGCCGGGTTCATGATTTATCGAAATAGAATGTATTACCTGGGGATTCCCCATCTCGAACATGAAACTTTGTCAGAAGGTTCGCTGGAACATGCTGATCAACTTCATTCATTTAAAAGTCGCAGACTTCATTGTGAAGATTTAAAATGCGGGGGTGTCCAAACGGTGGATGACGGGCAATAAAGAGTGAACGGCCCACCGCCCCGAAGTTGTTCACCTCCAACTTGAAAATGGGTCAGAAGGGTGCTCTCGAGCATGCTGATCAGCTCTTTCTAATAAAAACTTCACGCTTCATTTGAAAATTTGGAATGAGAGCGTCCAAAAGTTTGAAAGACGGAGACATTCGCAGGGTCTGCGATTCATTTATTTTCATGTTTGCTGTTCCAGCGTAGCTCAGTCAAATCAGCTCGGATCAAGAAACTTGAATGATGGAAATGCTCGGCTGGAGCAGGAGAATCATTTCCATGCAGTGGATTTTGCAACAATGTTGATTGTGAGGAATTGGCTGATAGCGTGCACCATATGGACTATTATGGATAGACCATAAAGTAAAATCCATCAATCCTTCCAGTCATGCAAATGTTGACGATCTTTATTGACTGCCTTTTGCTCGCAATCTGCATACAAGCCAGCGTTCATAATCAGTACAAGAAAACACAAAGACAAAAGGGGATGTAACGTGCAAAGGGAAACAAGCGTACCAAGGTAGTAGCAAAAAGCAAAGACTTCAAGGTGTGAAACCTTATAGATAGCAGCGACAGGAAACAATAAATGGATACTACATTATACAAAGATGATTGCTTAGCTACACCATCAGAGAGATAACGACAAACGACATGCGTACGTGCAAAGAGTAGATATACGATAGAAACTTGAGGCCAATCCTAGGCCAGCGACAATGATACAAAATTGGGAAAAGAGGATTCCTCTTGTTTATTGTTTGAACTGCTTTGCTATTTATATGGATTTGGGGTTGCTAGGATCACAATGTACAGGCATTAGTGCCATGCAGGCAATGTCTGCTGCTTTACCACACAAAGTAGCTGTGTTACACAAAGAAGTCCTTCTGCATCTCCGGCTGTATCAGGGTCAAGCTACTTCACAATGAACAACGACCACTTTTCATATAGCACCACGCTTACAGCATATGTAAAACATAAAGACAGCCATATCTCAAAACCTTACAATGAAGTGTGGGGTCTTTAAGAGAACAAGCTGCTCGGCTGAGTCAAAGCGATTTGTGTCAAAGTATGAAGTTCATCGTGGCCATTCCCAGATTTCGCAATGTCGCTACCAGCCAAACTGGATCCGGGGGTCGACCTCTTCGACGACGACGACCAAAAAAATATTTTTTGGGCTGTTTGCGACATTACGCGAAACTTTCACACAAGGTGCTGTTGGCCAAGCCGAGCACATTGCTCTAATAAAAACCCCACGTTTCATTGTAAAGTTTGGAGATACAGGCGTCTTTATGTTTTACCTATGCTGTAAGCGTGATGGAGCTGCTTTTTCCTAGTGGATGGTGTCGACTGCATGAATGGAAAGATGGAGAGCTGGGTGAAATGGCACGTGGTGGTTACACAAACGCGCCCTTGACAGGTTGCTACCCAAATGGATGATGATGATGATTGCCTTTTGTGAAGGTAAGAAAGTAAACAGCATCCAATAATAAAGGGGTGTCAAGGTATGCATCACATTTGCATGTAGAAGAAAGTCGAGCTGCATAAACCAATTTGTACATGTTGATGGGTCACTCATCCTGAAACTCAATGGAGGGATCTCTCTAGTTTTTCTCTCAAGGTCATCCCACTCCTCCTTGTTGTATCACAAAAGGCATAAACTTCTTGCCTGACGGATAGCTGTACCATCTTTCTTATCCCATTCTCGAAGCAATAACATGTAATCCACTAGCCAGCAAAGTCTAAGTGTGTAATAAACAATGTTTTGTTTTATTTCATCTAGCTACCTTGCCCCCATCGTCGTCTACATACCATCCGTCAACATTCGTACTCCTACTCGTTAACAGTCGTCAAAGCCGTGATCACAATCATCCAAAAACATACAAGTAGAAAACAATGGGATCTTGCAGGCTTCCTTTAAGATGTCAACAAGGTACATATGGGGCTTGATCCAACAGCGGAGCTTACCTCATTGGATACTGTGGATTTGAAGCTCTTGGGAGGTTGTCATGGAAACAGCTTGCGCAGCTCTTTTGACCTTGACTTTCTTTCTTGTGTTGCTCGATGGCCTCGGTAGTGTCGCCCTAGCGAGATGTCCCTCTCATGAGTGCTCAAGAGTCGCTGTGTTGCTCGATGGCCTCGGTAGTGTCGTCCTAGCGAGATGTCCCTCTCATGAGTGCGCAGATGGCATTTTTACTCTCTTTTTTTCTTCCTTTTTTCTTCCTTTTTTCTATTGTTCTCCCTTTTTTTGTTATCGTTATCACCATCATCGGTGCCGTTAGATTGTGCTGGTGCTTCCAAGAAGGTAATAATGTGTCTCCCGAAGATACTAATAGTCGTTTATCTACCACAGGTCTATCATTGTCATTGGCGTATCAAGGGCAAGGAGATAACAAGGCATCGATAGCAACCATGGCGGCCGTTTCGGTGGTTTACCCTTATCAATTGTTTCGCTTTATTTCAGTTGTAACAGCGTTCAATATACTCTATACTTTATTGGATTTTGAATCATTCATCATATCAGTGTTTTGTTGTACTGAGGAGTGAGGGGGTTTGCACTGGAAGCTAGTACTGAGGATACATGTCGACGTTAGCTATTCCACTTACTTTGATAGCTTTATCACCTAAAGGTTAGATTACATGCGATCCGATCATCTTGGTTAAATGAATAACACAGATTCTCTGCTGTACCCCGGAAGCTCTTACTATATCCAAGGATGATATTGTATACTTTTAAACCATTTTTTTGGAGGCAACAATCGCATAGTAAATACAGCAGAGCAGAATGTGTAAGATATGAAAGGCTTTATTACATAACTGCAGCGACTACACACGATCAGCAAGTGGAAGTCGAACAACAGCTACTTGATGTTATAGTCTTCTCTAGTACAAAAAAGCCTAGTAGGACAAGCCGAAATCATCATTTTGATCAAGTCAAGCATATAGAGCTTCATTCCATCACCTACCACTTTATTATGAACTACATAACCCCACTTGTACATTAAAAATGAATTTGAATCAGTGCAATGCATCAATTTTGAAGCCATGGACTTTGATTTATAGGGCGACTATTATGTGGCCAAGCATGATGGGAGAGAGAGATGATATATGAAATAGCAGGGCGTGCGTTGTCGGTACTATCTATAGCTGTCAACAGATCTCAGCCGCAATTTCATGGTGCGCGTTGGTGGGGAGTAGCCATAGCCGTGTATCGTTCAGCCTGCAACCATGTTTAAAAAGTACGACGTTATTCCCATTGCTACCTGTTGATAAGGCTCTCTTATTCAACCCATGTTTAATACTATACAGATTCAGCTTTTCCGAGAACATTGCTGGACAATCCCAGCTCAAATCCTCTGTTCAACGCGCTGTACGCACCAAACTCCAAGATCAGTTTCCAACACTTGAGCCCATTATGGACGAGTTGATCCCCAAAAAGACACCCATCATTCAGATCAAGGGGTAAGAGCCAATATACTATTGGGTTGTATCATGTATCAAGTTCATAACGTGTGTATGTATGATATGGATAGCCACGAGCACCTTACCTTTTTGTCAGTCAACGGAGTGATCTTGTTTTTCCAGCACTTTGATGGCCCTTACTTTCCTACTTTGAAGCTTTTGCACAAGTGTAAGTAAACCAACATGATGTGAAGTGGCATGCATATTGATACGTTGATGGTATATAGATCCTGATCTTCTTCCCAAGTTGCAAGTGGATCGTGGTGCCATCAAATTTGTCTTGTCAGGTGCTAACATCATGTGTCCTGGTTTAACTTCCAAGGGTGCTCGCATGGATGTGGACTTGCCAGAAGAATCCATGGTGGCTATTATGGCCGAGGGAAAGGAAAACGCATTGGCTATTGGTTGGCTCAAGATGAGCACAGAGGACATGTAAGTTATTAGGATGGGAGGGAGTAATGTTATCCAACCTGATCTTACTTTTTTGCTACTTTTAGTCGCAAGAAGAACAAAGGTATCGGATGCGATAATATCCATCATCTTAACGATACCCTGTGGAAGGAAATTGTACGTGCGTAAATCATTCATGCGAGAATACAATTATTATTTTGGATTACTATTATTATTTGTTCCCTTGCGGATGGGTTTGGAGATGATGCCTCGTTATGTGAGATAAAAGTAAAGGTGGGCTATTGTGAGGATGATGGTGGTAGATCCTATTAGCTAGAGACTGGGTTGTCATGGAAACCAAATGGGAGCTTCTTTAACAGTGATCACGTGAGATATAGAGGGCTCTTGTGGAACCCCGATAGAAAGAAAAAGGCGGGCCAGGGTGGGCAGAAAGTTTTCATTCCAACCTTGAATATGATACCACGCGTTATACAACGAACAGCTACCCACATTGCAAGATCGCCACGATCACAACTCACATTACCATGCTATCGTTGCAACCACTCGAATACGTCACAATCAGAATCCGATCCTGAACAAGACGACTTGTTGTCCAAGATTCTCGACTATAAACCACCTACAGCACCGACAGACACCTCCCATGCAACCACAAAATCATCATCCAAATCCAAGTTTTCATCCAAAGAGACTCGAGATTTCGGCAAATTATTGGATGCATTATGGAGCGAGAGTGATAGTAAAGCCACAGTACCACAACAACAACAGCCATCCAGTAGTGGTAGCAGTAGCAGCAGCAGCAGCAGCAGCAAGAGGATTAAGCGTATACATTCATCGATCGAAAAACAATTACTCGATATGGTACTTCGACAAAGCAAACCACACAAAGCGAAATCACCCTTGCCACGCAGCTCGCTTGCTTCATTTTACAAAGGCGAGAAACAGAGTCAATCTTTACCAGCAACACCCACTTTATCCGTCAAGTCCGATGTGACACTGAGTGATCGTGATGAAGAAAATAAGGCGATTGAATCGATCTTGGCATGCAGATCGAGCGATTCACTTGTACATTTCATGAAGAGGCAATTGGAAAAGTGCAATACGACTGATGAGAATGGCTATCCACGACCTTTGCCTCGGTATTATGATCGATTAATCGAACGAGCTGTCAATCATGCAAGTATGACATTGAAGGAACCTTATTTGGCAGTGGCGATCTTTGAGCAAGTCAAGGCGAGCAGCATTGAGAGCTATGTATCAGGCTGTACGACGCAAGTGTACAATGAATTGCTATCGGTGCGATGGAAGGCATGGCGAGACATACATGGAATGATGACACTTGTTGAAGAGATGATGTCTAATGGCATTGGCTATGACGGCAATACAAGAAGGATTATACAAATGGTGATGAATGAAGTTGAAACGGAGATGGATCTTGACAAAGAAAAGCATGGATTTGTATGGAGTATGGATGAAAGAAGATCAGTGAATATAATGAAAGCGTTGGTTAGCAAATGGTCAATAAAAGGATGATTTTATTGGTGCAATTCTTTTTCGGAAGCTGTCAATAGCCCTCCGTGCCTGAGTTATAACTATTGTATGAAAGCTTGAACAATCGGCATTTCACATCATCCTCTTTTTATCTCTCTCTCTCTCTCTTTTATCCGCCCCATCCCATTCCATCACATCCCCCCTCCTCCTTTGAAGAACTACGATAAAGCATCATGGTCACCACTCGTAACAGTTCTCGTGCTCAAAGAGCCACTGGTGCATCCTCCTCGTCTTCCCAATCGGGTCACACAACTCCAAGAAGCCGCCGAGAAGCTACAAGCAGCTCTGATCGCCCCAATGTGATCACTGTTTTATCAGACGACGACAATGACTTTCAAGACTTGATTCTACCAGTACGACGACGACGAATGGAACCCACCACAACGACACCTGTGCGCAGTAGCAAGCGTCTCAAGCAACGTGATCAAGGTGCTGCGGAAGGCGATCGCAAAGGCAAAGGCAAAGGCCGAATGACACTCCCCACACCGATTGTGTCAAGCGATGACAGCACAACGTCCACACCCACGGCAGACCTTGAAGACACTGTACAAGAACCATTGGAGGTCAAGCAAGAGGATGTTGAACCAACAGCTTCCCACCAGTCTATCAAGCAAGAACATGGCATGACCACACTTGGACAGCAAGGTAGCATCACATCTCATACGTGCTTCTATAATACAATACTCACGTACAACATTTAGATGCCAAGTTGCTTGAAGACACATTGGAGAATGTTGTCGTATGCAAGGGTGAACTTGATGAGCTTGGTGAAGCGATTCTCAAGCAAAATGCGTCGGCGGCGATGACGACTCCTCAAGAGGATGATGAGAAGCCCAAAGATGAAGAACATGATATCAAGGATGAGGATGATGAGAAGCCCAAAGACGAGGAACAAGATGTCAAGGATGAGGATGATGATCTTGGTGCCACACTTGTTGAACAAGACATGGTTGATGGTACATTGGTCCATGATGAAGAAGCTTTGAATGCTACATTGGAAGATATCAAAGGCGAAAGCAGCAGCAGCAGTACCGATATTGGTGCTTCATCCCCAACTCCAGGCTTTGATGATGCTTCCTCTACCACAACGGCTGGCACTTTGAATCCAAACAACATTCGGCTAAGCGTCCCTCCCACTGATACTGAGGCCGAGGATGATGACACCAGCACAATCGAAGATGAAGATGAGGAAGCCCTTTTGGATCAACAACCTCGTCGGTTTCCTGGGACTGTAAATCCTTCACGTGCCAACATCAATGTAAGTTTATATTCTCATTCACTCATTCTTGTTATTGACATCATGCTTGTACATAGGCCAAACGCACTACAAGAAAGTTACTGGCTCATCATCCAGAGTTGGCCAACGTTTGGGATGAACTTGATAATGCCATTTCAGCCCCTGTCAAGCCTGTTGAACAACCCGAAAAACTCAAGCTTTCTTTGCTTCCATTTCAGCGTCATGGTGTTGGCTGGATGCGACAACAAGAAGAAATCAACGATGTAAGTATGGATGTCAACCTACATCTATGGATCTCTTTTGCTCACCTCATTGTCGAATCATTCTAGTTCAAGGGTGGCATTCTTGCAGTAAGTTACACAATGAGTGTCCTTTTATTGCTCTCTTACTAAAACAGTGATGTAGGATGAAATGGGTATGGGAAAAACTATCCAAACGATCGCTCTGTTACTTTCCGATGAAGAGAGCCCCAATCTTGTCGTTGCTCCCACAGTAAGTCTTCTTTTGTTACTTTCATGCATCTCATGTAATTTAACTCATTTGATTCCAGGTGGCCCTCATGCAATGGAAACATGAAATCGAAAAACACACCAACAACGCTTTGAAGGTTTGCGTCTTTCATGGTATGTATACCGCATTTATCTTTTACACAACGGCATTCTTTCTCACAAGCAACCCTCTCTCTCTATAGGCGATAAGCGACCCAACAAAGTCCGAGTATTGCTAGATCATGATGTCGTTCTCACTACTTGTAAGTATACAGAAGAACGATGAACGTTTCATTGTACTAATTATATCATTTGGATTGAAGACTCGGTTGTTGAAACTGCCTTCCGTTATCAAGAACATGGCCGAACCAAACAGGGCAAACTCGTGAAGGAGAAATCGATCCTGCATCAGGTTCAATGGCACCGTATTATTCTTGACGAGGTATGGATGGACTTGCTTTCGACATAAAACAATACCCTGATGATGATCCCCCAGGCCCACAACATCAAAGCTCGATCTTCCAATACAGCACGTGCAGTGGTAAGTTTTTCCAAAAGACGGGTTGATCCATTGAAATAACATGCGTTGCGTAGTTCAACTTTGAATCCAAGTTCAAGTGGTCCTTGACGGGTACACCTTTGCAAAATCGAGTCGGCGAGTTGTATTCTCTTATCCGCTTTATGCAAGCTGGTACGTTTTGTGTAACAAGGTGATAAGCGGATCTCTAAATGATGTTATGCATCTATGCTATAGATCCTTTTGCCTATTATTACTGCAAGGATTGTCCATGCAAGACCATCAGTTGGCAATTTTCGGATGGCAAATCCTGCGACCAGTGTGGTCATCGTCCAATGGAGTATGTCTGACTTTGAATAATGGCGACCTCCCCCTTATTGACAACATTTTTTCATAGCCATACTTGTTGGTGGAACAATGAAGTGCTCAAGCCGATTCAACACAATGGCTATGTTGGCGAAGGTCGTATTGCTATGGAAAAGCTTGGAAAGTTGTTGGATAAGATGATGCTTCGACGAACCAAGGTCCAATGTGCCGATGATTTGGGATTGCCTCCTCGAAAGGTGGTCGTGCGTCGCGATTACTTTAGCGCTGAAGAAGAAGAGGTTTATCGTTCACTCTTTTCGGATTCTGCCCGCCAATTCTCTGCTTATGTGGAACAAGGCATGCATTACGACTTATTTTGTACTTGGTTTTTCTTATACTCATGGATAAATTATAGGCTCTGTGCTCAACAACTATGCCAACATCTTTGAGTTGCTCACCAAGATGCGTCAAAGTGGTAAGTAGAATGGCTACGAAACATGATGGGATGATTATAGGCCAACCCACTCTTTTTTTTTTATTTCTACAGCCAACCATCCTGACCTTGTGTTGAGAAAGACGGGTGACGATCAACAACTTGTGTGTATGCTCTGCAGTGATACGCCGGAGGATGCAATCAGAGCCCATTGTCGCCACATCTTCTGCCGAGATGTAAGGATGAATATGAAGATGATGTGCAATGTTGATAAGGATGATGACTCATCTATTGATTTGTTATAGTGCTGTATTCGATACCTTGCAAGCTTTGATGACGAAGAGGCTCCTATGGATCAAGGACCCAAATGTCCAACATGCTTTGCCCACTTCCTCGTCGATTTGAGTCAACCTACAGTGGAACTTCAACACGAAGCAGGTTTACATGCCACATACGCAAAGACCAGCATTGTCAATCGTATCAACATGGACAAGTGGCGAAGTTCAACGAAGATCGAGGCGCTTGTTGAGGAATTATCAAAGTTGCAAGCTGAGGATCGTACTATCAAGAGGTAAGAATTGAAAACTATGACCAAGGTGTCATCACACAGGCTCATCAATCAATGTCCCCTATTTTCTTTATTATAGCATTGTGTTTTCACAGGTAAAAGCAAGAACGATGTCATTGGAATGTACAAGGGATACTCATAATAGCTGTGTTTAGTTTGTCAACTTCCTCGATTTGGTCTATTGGCGTCTCTCTCGTGCAGGCTTCGAATGCATTCGTTTGGATGGTACAATGTCACCGCAACAACGCGATGCTGCCATTAAACAGTAAGTATGCTTGCTTAGGGTGCTCATTCATCTCTAACATGATGGCTCGTTTTATAGCTTTAACAACAAGCCAAGCTGCACTGTGTTCCTTATCAGTTTGAAGGCAGGTGGTGTCGCATTAAATCTGGTTGAAGCAAGCCGTGTCTTTATCTGTGACCCTTGGTGGAATCCAGCCGTCGAATTGCAAGCCATGGATCGTATTCACCGACTTGGTCAGCGACGTCCCATCAAGATTACACGATTGATTATTGAAAACAGTATTGAAAACCGCATTGTCCAATTACAAGATAAGAAGACGGCTCTTGTGGATAGCACAGTGGGTAAGTAAATAGGAGGATACATGGAAAGGTCCCAATGCTTTTATTCATGGGTTTTGTTGTAGGTCGTGATACCTCTGCTTTGGACAAGCTGAGTGCCGAAGATCTTCAATTCTTATTCGTGATGTGATCAAGTCCACCGCCTCCTCATCATGATTCCATTTACTATTACTACTACGAACAACTACTTGCTGCATATACAACATTCATTCATACACACATAGTCCTTGCTTTACTCAAACAAAGTTTCTTTATTTGCTGATCCTTGTACAAAATGACAAGAGTGTGAATGGTGGTGATGGTGATGGTATACAACAAAAGACGAGGTTGAATGGCGTCCTTTTTTTCTTTCCCACTCCGTTTATTTAAACGCGAGCATTGATATGGGGTTTAGCTTGAACATTGACGATAGCATCCAACATCTTTTCAACAGCCTTGTCCTTGTTTGTGGCGAAAGCGTTTTGGATTTCACCAATCTTGACTTCGGTCTCTTGATCCACGGCACCAAGGCTGGCATCCGATGCACCCGAATGCTGTGTGTGAGTGAAATGTTAGATGCATCTATCCATGCACATCATATACACTCTCCTGGATATCGTTACCTGGGCAACAAAGTTTTGATACTCTTGGTTCTTTTGAGCCTTCAACTCTTCAATTTCCTTGGTTGCTTCGGAACGAGCGTCCTTGAGACGTTGGATACGATCTAATACAAAGTGACCTTGTTAGCAAGAGGATACCTTCCCCAAGTAGATAGAGAACTAGCAGGGTTACGTACATTGCTTTGCCTTTTGCACAATCTTGGCTGCTTCGCGTTCAGCTTCCAATAAAGTGTTGATTCCCTGCGAGCTCGATGCCGACTACAGGAACAATAGACCACCATTTTTTGTTAGAACTTCTTTAGCGGTATGGCCGTGGTTGCCATGCTTACCATGCTGATGAGTTGAGTAGTAGAAATGAAACAAAAGGAGATGGCGTTTCTGGTATGAGCAAGTGTATGAAGTGTAGGCAACCAACCGAATCCTTTGAAATGCCGCGTGGCCGGTGTGATACCATGCTCATCCACCCCGCATTTGTGTCAAGTGGTGTGTGTATGTATATACGTACGTTGATTCATGCCAACTGTAATCCATCCATCCGACTTGTCTCTTTGCACACTTATGACACCACAACCACCGTCACCACGATTCTTCATGAGTACGATATGCTACATGTTGTTGCATAATGTATGTACGAGTGGCAAAAGCATATGCTTGTTTCATGCATGTCTGTTGTTGAGTGAAATTGCCCACCATTGACCTTGATTTTGAGCATCTCCGGGCACCTTCCTCATCCAAGTGATGTAGAATCATAGCCCTCTCTTTGGATTATCTACTAATCATACCTCTTGAAAAAATCGAAGATCTAGAAAATCCGTTACTGCACACGGCTAAACTGGTTTTATTCTTGAAAGCAATCAAATTGTGGGGTTGGATGTACTCTCCTTACCACTTTTCTCTTTTGGTATTGGTCACTCACCAATGATGCATATGTACATAAACCTTCCACCCATTATAAATATACAGTAGGATTCATTTTTCCTTCCTGTCTTTATCTTCCCTTTCAAATACACTTTTTATCCTTGTCAACATGAAGCAAACTATCACTTTGGCTATGGTGCTTTTGGTGTCGTTGCTTAGCATCGCCCATCCCGCTCAAGCTTATGAATGTGTCAGCACTCCAAATCCTGGTGAACCATGCCCTGCTGGCTCCAAGCAACCAGAACCAAAAGAAGGCGAGATGAGTATTCGTATGTATTAGTTGGGTCATCCATGACGTGCAAACCTCAATGATGGCTAACATGCAAGCTTGTTAAATTTTCAGAATGTTGTGTCAAGGCTTAAGATATCCATTCAGCCCTTTGTTCCTTTCAGAGCTCATTTCAACAATATGGTCGAGAGTGCATCGTAGAAAAGCAAAGCACAAAGAAGATCTCACTTCAACAATAAAGGAAAAAGCATACGTTATCAACTAGATACGCTCCTGGTTAAGATGATTTCGATGCCGTAATTGGATAACATTGCTAAGTAGTATCCTTATTTATTCTTGTGGAAGATGTTTTGCGGCCATCCAACAGCTTTTGGTATATTCTGTACATCCCTTATGCATCACAAAGCGATGTACTGCGCCTCAAATGCATGGCACTGCAGTAGACAAGGGATGAGATTCGACAATCACGTGATGGGATTGGCATGTTGTTAGCGAGCAGCTATTAATGATACGACACTCCTTGGCATAATTACAGCAGCTTGGTATCCGCGCCATCATGTAGCATTATGGACGTATCTCGTTTACGTATTATGTCATGTCCTAAAAATGGTCACGGTTCGACCAAAGTGCATTGTTGTTAACCCTTTTCCTTAGCCAACTCTTTTGCTCGATCAAAATACTTACCTAATCCCTCTTGTATACATTGGTTGACCACTTTATCAGCCCAATCAATCGCAACCAGCTTTTATTTTTCATTCAAAGCAATTCCCACGCCTTATAGCTGTACATTAAAGCAAAGCTGATGTTGCCACGATGTTATCATACATCTTTTTTTCCTCTATCGCATTTTTTCGTGATCCCATATTTCAATCATCATCCCCCATCGTTTGGTACGTGCCAAATGGAGGCTATGCGGTGGTTCATAAACCCGTGGTACTCATCAAGCATTGATCTTTGTAATTATCCATGTAGTCATTGCGTTGTCCTTGATGACATTTGACCCTTCTCACTGACACGGGAATCCTTTGCGGTACATGTAAGGCTGTCAATATTGGTTTTCCCTTTTGATTATACATTGATGATTGTTTGATTAGTGAGATACCAAGGAAAAGGGGCTGGAAGGTCCTTTACAGCTTTACAGAAGATGCAACCCCAGTCGAGCAAAAGTTGTCGGGAGCTATTTTGTTGGGGACATCTCCTCAATGTGGCATTGTGCCCATGTCCTCTGATATTGGTCTCTCTACTACATGGTGTCGTACGCATTCCATGCCATCCTGAGCCTGCTGAGTCAAGTCAAATTGACATCAAAATGTGGCCAAAGGTTTTGATTTGGTGGTGCAGTAACAAACGATTCCTGTGTTTCCGGTTTGTCAGATTATCGTAACCACAAACAAGGCGAAGGCGAAGGGTCATGGCCGCCATGCTTCAAGTTTAGCTTCTATGTTTGTCAATGATTCGAAAGGTCAACCTTGTCATTGATCCTATACGGCGTTCAGCAAGTATATGATGTCATCGCTCCTCTGTGCTTTTCTTTGATTGTACGCTATATGCCACCAAGTTTCAAACGCGAAGTAAGATCTACGTTGTATGAGTTGGCAGGCGGTGGTTGGCCTGGCGTCAAGGCCCAGTGCCATTATTTGGACATCACAAGTGGAGAAGAATGAAACACTATGTTACCACCACAAGACTTGAAGGGTCGGCATGACATGCACAAAGGTTGTCACTGATACATTTTGTTCAAGAATATCGAAATGTGGTGGTCTATCTTTTCCTTCAACCTCCCATCAATTCTACAAGGTCACCTCCAAAGTACACATTGTGTAATCAAAGGTACGTCGAAGCCTTGTGTAGGATTGACATCATTTTGCTTATTCTCACGATTAACAACTACGTTATCTTCACAGCTGAGGATTTACTGAAGCGTCTGGAAGAGGTCAAATGGCCACACTTTGCTCATGGAAGATGGCATTTCTGTTATCTCAACAGCTGCTGCTAGCAGTAAACTATACGAGGATTTGCTTTCCGATCCACAGAATTACAAGCACTCATAGCCTTATGGAATGGAGATATTTTAAGCCTTGATCCAGGTAATCATGTACGAATGCATCACATCTCGAATACGCTACTAAAAGAACATGTTCATTTAGCATTGCGCATGGTGAGAAAGTATCGCTGCAGCCGACTTTGGGATGGGTGCATTACATGGTATGATGTATGTATGGCCTCCGCTGTGGGTGAAATTTCAGGTCGTTTCCCTCTACGCAGGCGATGATCTCATGCTATGATGGCTCAAGAACCAACAAGTCCTTGGATTCAGCAAAATGACCATGCCGTTACTCTCGCCACCGATAGGATCTTTCGACATTATACACCCGGGAGCGTTATTCCACAATTTGCAGCTACTTCAAAAGGGGGAGAAGAGTTGCAGGTTTATGAATTCAGGCCCATGTTTTCTGTAATGGATCAAGTAAGTTACTCGTAGGTGTAATTTGCTCTCATCTGATCTATAATTCATTGTGACATGTGCAGGTTGTATCCAAAGCGATTATGAGATGTGCTGCAAAGAGCCAAAGAACAATATTCATTTTACTATGCATCAGCTCTAGATCGTGCACAAGTGTCCGTATCGTCTGACGGCAATACGTATGAAGCAAAGAGTGAGCTCTATGCACTTAGTGTAAGCGAACATCCATGATCAAGAAGAACTGGATTCAATGCTTAACGGTGAAGGCCACTTTACAAAGATGTACCAAGAAACCGCCAATGACAATGTGGCCATCCCCCTGAAGAGGAACAACACACGCACACATAGACATGATCCATTTGTTGAGAAGACAACACGTTTCACTCTTTGTAATCATCTCAGAATTGTTGTATTAGAGACGCTACCAGTAATAAAGGAATGTTTATTAGTGATCAAATACAAAGAGATAGGTTTAAGGGGGAATGATAGATTGTGATGAGCATGAATGAATGAAATCCTCCAATGTTTTGATATCTGCCATGTTGGGTCAGTGCGGTGCATGCGTAGTCGTCGCCGCCACGACGTCCGTTTTTTGTTTCTTCTTGACACTCTCCTCTATCTCCTCTCTCTCTCTCTCTCTTTTGTGTGGCCTTGTTTCAAACATACACACATCTAAATTTGCCAATCGAGAACAACACCACAACAAGATCGTCCAGGCACACACAATGCTCACGCGCAGCAGCAATAACAGTATTCGGCAAACGAACGCGACTCCTGAATGGGCACAACAACCAGACGATTTCACGCCCGTGCCTCAATCCAATGGTGCTGTTATGAAGCAAAAGGAGACGATGCCCCTTGGAGAACGTACTTCACTACCATTGCATTCCATTTCAACCGAGCATCGATACATGCGTTCAAGCAATAGCAGCAGCAGTAGCGGTGGATTTGGTAGCAGCAGTAGCACCAGCAATAGTAACAGCAGTAGTCCACGGCCGAGTCATGAACGTATCATGGAACCTGGCGAGTTTGATGATTTGGTGAACGACAAGCACTATTTATCCTCGGCTGATGAGGTGGATGAAGAAGATATGGAATCTGGACATGATGCAGGAAGTAGTAGTGAGAACGACGAAGACATGGTATCATCATTGAGTACGACCAAACGCCGTCGAAAAAGACCAGCCCTACTTTCTCGATCCAATCGACAAAAGCGACAAAAGCGACCCGTATCATCACATCGACGAAGACAAAAGCCATCCAAATCAAAATCAACCAGCAACAACAACAACAACAACAATAACGATCATCATGCTATCACTATGCCACCTATCACCTTGTCAATTGATCCTGAAGATCTCAAGTTGAAGCGTGTTTTGGGCGAAGGTCAAATGGGAATGGTGATGCTTGCCGAATATCAAAGTGTACCTGTCGCATGCAAATTTCGACGTGCAAAGAAACACAAGCAGACGTTTGAAGATGCTATCACTCGTGAACTTGCATTTGCTGCTCGACTCTCGGTGTGTCCTTACATGAATCCATGCATTGGCATTTTACGGTGCAAGCAAACAAGAGGAGGTCGATTGGTTCCAGGAGATGATCTCTACATTGTTCAACGATATTATGAAAATGGGGACTTGCGTGATTATATGGAGAATCTACAAGGTAAAAAGGTTGCTGGGATTGGGGAAAAGGAATGAATCATCCTTATTAATAATGATGATTAGACAACTACCTTCATGAGTCACAAGTCTTGCAGATTGCACTTACACTCTTTGCTGGATTGGCCGACGCTCACAGGATGAACATTGGCATTTTGGATCTCAAGTTGGAAAATATCTTGATCGATTCATGTGGATCAGCATGGATTACTGACTTTGGGTAAGTTGGATTGGGGGAGAGAAGGAAGTTGGGGGGATGTGAAAGCATATGCGTTGATAACGTCGGGGTTGGATATGGGTGTGTGTGTAAGGGGTGAAACAATCAAATGCTGACAAACTTTCACAAACCTAGGTCATGTGTCGAATTACGGGGTGATGATGACTGGATTGATTTACGTTATGTTGGTGTACAATGGACAAAAGCAGTTGCTGCTCCAGGTAATTCATTCTTAGTCAACACCAAAACTCCCACATGAAACTAATTTCATTTATAGAAATGTTACATCAACACAGCTTCTCAAAGAAATCCGATGTATTCATGGCCGTATCCATCATTGCCGAAGCACTTACCCCTCAGCTGAGTGACGAGGAATTCTCAGAGAGCGTGCTGACACGTGCCAAGAATGGAACTGTCAAGTTTAATCCTAAAAAGATTCATCCAATGTACCGTCATTTTGTTCCCATTCTCCAATCCGCTCTCAAGAATGACCCTGATGATCGGCCTTCAGCTCAACAAATCTACAAAGTCCTACTCGAGATGCGTGATCGATCCATGACGGATGGTATTCATCAACGAACGGTTACTTGAAAGAATCAGCTGCCAATGAAGCGACGTGTAAATATATCACCCCCATTTCAATATTCCCTCATCCTCCCGCAACAACTACAACAACAACAATTACAGCATCAATTTGGGTTCTCTATGCCTTTTCTTTTTTCACTTTGCTTGTAATAAACAAGGACACTGTACAGAAAAAGATGAATGTTATACAGGGTATCATATGGATGAATAAGAGAGATGTGTATGTGTGAGTGATTTTTACATGGCAATGCATTGATGCCTTGTAAAAGGGATTCGCCGTCGCCCACGTTGTTTGCTGGTATCTTTATTATCTTCTTCTTCTTCTTCCTGTTGTTGACTGCTGGATAGCCACCTTGCAGCTGTGAGATGACCTAATGATGCAGCTTTTTGAAACCATGGGATAGCCATTTCAGAGGAAGTCTCTATCCCAATCCCTCGATCGGTATACACGGCTACTAAATAACATGCCTTGGCAAGAATCCATCTATCGGTACCAAAACGAGCATGACGACGTGCAGCGTATTGAACCGCTTTACGAGCCCATTGATATGCATGATGATCGGATTGATCCATGTATGGATACGCTGATCCTGCAAGGCACAATATAGAAAAGATAATGGCTGCTTCAGGATGACAGCTTTGGTGAATGGCACGTGCATACCAATACACTCCCAATCCTTTATCTTGATCCATAAATCCTTCCAATGCATCACGTCCACCATATAGAAACCCCTGTGCCAGCTTCAATTGACTCGCAGCATGACCATGCTTGGCTGCGTCATGTAATAAATCAATCGCATATCGCTTATCGGGCACCACAAGGGCGTCTGTGTTTTCACTATAAAGAATGAGCATGGCAAGCATATACCGTGCTTCTGGTAACGATGCCAATGCACGTTGTAACCATGAAATGGCTTCACGAGCGTGAACAGGTTGTCCACAATAGCCGTACCAATACACAATTGCAAGCTTATACATGCTTGTGGGATGGGCAAGATGGGCAGCTTTGCGATAAAAAGTAAAGGCACGTCGTTCGTCATGGCATGTACCAATGCCAAGTTCATAGCATACGCCTGTACGATAGGTTGCTTCGGCATGATTTTGCTTGCTAGCTTGTGTGTACCAAAGAAACGCACGTTCATGATCCAATGGCACACCGAGTTGACCCGTACCATAACAATTGCCAAGTAAAAATTGAGCCTCTCCTGCCACACGCTTATTGGTAGCTGTGCTCACGAGTCGTTTTAGTAATCGAAATGCTTCTCTTCCTACACCATAAGCAAGTGACATTTGCTGTTGTTGTTGCTCTTGGGGTAGGTGCTCCGCAACTGTAACCAATTTTGGTTGGCTGTCGATCAGTGACATGCACAAGTGTAGCATCTGCAACGGATCGGAACATGCACGTTCACGCCATACATGCACTTGTTCCATGCTTTCTGGAAGTGTGGCCCCGTGATGTGATGTGGCTGGTGTGTGTGATGATAATAAAGGTGGCGTCATGATACGATGATGATTGAACTCAAAAGATGATGACGATGGTGATGAATGAATCAAAAGGTGATCGGGAGCCATGTGTCTGTAAATGGAAGAAAACTCATCATAAAACCATTGGTGTGCGGATTGTTCTCGGCGGTGAGATCGATATTCTTTTCCCATCTCAAGAGGGGGTGCTGATGTTGGCCCATCCTCTTGTGCTGTTGCTACTGATGGGCTACTCATGGGTGATGGCCAAACGTCGTCAACAAATGCAAGCGGAAAAAAGAAAGGTGAATGATGATGAAAAGCGGCCCAAAACGAAAGAAAAGCAATATGCAAGAGACAAACGCACAATAGAGCATCGCGTTGCGTTGCATTACAAAGGTCAATAATAACGTTTGTATGTAATTCTCCGAAAGACAAAAGCAGCAGCAGTAGTGGTAGTATGTAGCAGCAGCCGTGTATGTATGCATGTTGCATCATGCAATGCTCCTCCTCTGGATAAACGATACGAGGCGATGATTCATGGCGATACGAAGATCAGTCATCATCATCTTTGCTTCTTGAAAAACCGCTCAACTCAACACCCACTAATGCTCACACGCATTTTATCCTTACTACGTCAGTAGTAATGGCTAGTGCGGTAAATCAAAAGTATTGGAAGATCGTTCAGCCAGTTGAAATGTTGTCAAACTCCCCTGGCAAAATCTCCGGAGGCGACTTCAGGCGGCAAGGTGGTACAAAAGGCATGTGCAGGCTTCCCCGCATTGCTCCGTGATTGGCCGAATTAGGCAGTGCAATTGCTGTGGATGTCAAATGATTAGATCCATGCACATGAAAATTACGTCTTATCGCTTACACATAAATACATGGACCGTTTCACTTGGATTTCTCGGCCCCTTTCTTTTCTTATCTCTCTTTTGTTTCTTTAATCTTCTTTATTATCATCATGAGCAAAAACAACGACGGCAAAAAGACCCCTATCCTCACTCATTTGGTTGCTGGTGGTGCTGCTGGTTTCATGGAAGCATGCACCTGTCATCCATTGGACACGGTCAAAGTCAGAATGCAACTCGCTCGCAAAGCTCAAGTTAGCGCCTCTGTAAGTAACCTTATTACAACCCAACGTCTTTGACATGCATTTACTAATAACTTACTTAGGGAAGACGCCTTGGTTTCCTAGGTGTTGGTATTCGCATTGTGCAAAATGAATCTTTCTTCGCTCTCTACAAGGGTCTTGGTGCCGTCATTGGTGGTATCGTACCTAAGATGGCTATTCGATTCAGCTCCTTTGAGATCTACAAGGGTGCTCTCGCTGACGAGAATGGCGTTGTTAGCCGTACTGGTGTTTTCCTTGGTAAGTTGGCAACATCTAGTTATCAACCTCATACTTAATGTCTTCTTTGATTACTTATTGATGCTTTTTGACTCTTTAGCTGGTCTTGCTGCTGGTACAACGGAAGCTATTATGGTGGTTGGCCCAATGGACCTCATTAAAATAAGGAAATTTGATTGAACACGACCTTCTTGTCATTGCAATGTCACTAACTTCATAATCCAATAGATTGCAAGCACAAAGACATAGCATGAGCGATCCACTCGACGTACCCAAGTACCGCAATGGCGAGTCTTTTATACGATAATTATGACAAACGATGTGCTAACTCATGTTTTACAATAGCTCCCCACGCACTCTACACCATCGTCAAGGAGGAAGGTATTGGTGCTTTATACAAGGGTGTCGGCTTGACTGCCTTGAGACAAGGTATGTGGAATGGGAATTTGATAAAGGGATATGGGATATGGGATAACAAGGGCATTTTTATGAATGATGACTAAACGGTTCAATCCAGCTACCAACCAAGCTGCCAATTTCACTGCCTACCAGGAACTCAAGAAGCATGCTCGTAAATTCCAAAAGTTGGATGAGCTTCCTTCATACCAAACATTGGTGATTGGTGGTATTTCTGGTGCCATGGGTCCTCTCTCTAACGCACCTATTGATACTGTGAAGACTCGTATTCAAAGAGCTAACAACCTCACTGGCAACGCCTGGCAACGTGTTGTTACTGTGAGTACCGAAATCTATACCAAGGAAGGCTTCAAGGCATTCTACAAGGGCTTGACTCCACGTGTATTGCGTGTGGCTCCTGGTCAAGCTGTTACTTTTGTGGTTTACGAAAAGGTCAAATCATGGATTGATCTTTTTACTGAGAAGGTGCAAGATGGTGAATTGACCAAGCAGACTCAGTAACTTATTTCACCCACCCACGCCATCAATTCCCCCCGCACCTTATTCAACCATCATATTACAATTCGCAAGAAGACCCTCACCAACAAAATTGACCATCCTCCTGATATGTAACCTATATTATGTCATGAACACAACACAACACATTTTTGATTTCGCCTGTACACAGCATTTTCCCACCCATCCACGCCTTTATTGTATACTTTTTGGAAACCAATGGTAGAGTAGCACACACGCACGAGCGGAAATAGTAATAAATTTCACGTTTGCTGTATCCGGAAGCAACCGATCATTCCATCTTTTGGTGTTGACCCACCCCATCCAACTTGCTTATTCAAGCTGCTTCTTTAACACTCCGTCACACCCACCAACACCACACACGCAACACACACAGCACCACCAACCACCCCCGAAAAAGTCAACCAGCAACAAAGCCGCCTCATTCGCATACCGCAACATGTCCAACAAACGATCCAACACGGCAAGATCAGATCAACGCAAAAAGCGTGCCAAATCGTTCTTTTGTGCCAAGGTTCTTTCTTTGATCAGCTCCTCGAGATCGATCGTCATGTCTCTCATGCGTTGTGTATGGGGTTTTTAGGAACGAGTCAAGGCCTATGACAAATTTGCTATCCGGCCCAATATGAAGGGTGTCATGGTTACATGTACACGAGGAAAGGAGGCAGCCGCTTCCAAAGAAGTGATTGACATGTTTGAACAGGTATTATTAATCCTCTTATGATGCATGATGACACATGGCTGACACATGTATGTACTATTTAGTATGCTGCTGAAATGTATCCTGAAGCATTCAATGAGAACAAGGGTGATGACGATGATGATGATGAAGATGACATTGAAGCTGCCATTCAGAAGGAAGTTGCTCAATTGAAGAAGGGCAAAAAGAGAAAGTTCATCAATACTTCCACCAACATGGATTGTGGTAAGTAAGGGATGGGATGGGGTGGGGTCATCGGGAAGGGTATGTTGTCATGGGGGAGAGAAGAAGGGGGCCGTTTTGGGGGGGCCGGTACTTTGTGTGAGCGGAAACTTTATTATCTCGTTTTTCTGATTTGCTTATCTCTTTATAAACCTTTTTCCACATCAGTGCTATTCATCGAGACTCGGGATCCTATTGAGCCAGTACCATTTGTCCATCATATTCTTTCCGATTTGGCAAAAACTCAACGCAAACGAACGCGCTATGTCTCTCGCTTGTTGCCGGTGCAAACGACTTGCAATGCCAACCTGCCTGCCATAGAACAAAACAGTAAACCCATTTTGGCGCCCAAGTTTCACAATGACAATGATGATGAGCAACCTTCCTCCAAAGCGGTAAATGATTATTCCCACGCATATTGCTATGTATGTGCGTGCGTGATCGTCCACTTGTAAACTGACATGAGCCCCCATATCCCGATTTTTTCCAGTTTGCCGTGGTTGCCCGTGTTCGGAACTGTGATAAAATGGATCGCATGTCAGTGATCCAAACGCTTGCATCGGTAGTGGGTCCTGGTCATCATGTCGATCTGGATAACCCCGAGATCACTATCATTGCCGAGATCTGTCAGGTAAAAAGAAAGGCTGGAATCGAAAATGAACCATTGGATGATATCTAATGCATCATCTCTAGGATATTTGTATGCTCTCAGCCGTCGAGGATTTCAACGAGTTCAAAAAGTACAACATTGAAAGCATCATTTCAGCAGCCAAAAAGATAGACAAAGAAGAGAAGACGCAGGATCAAAAGCAAAAAGATGATTGAAGGGCAAAGGGATTGCATCAATGTACTTGAAGAAGATACCAGATTCTTGCTTGATTGTGGCATTCTTCCATATTCCTCAAAATACAAAGGTCACCTTTTTGATCTGTTACCTTTCATATCTATGCAGCGATTTTGGACGGCTCATCGGCACTGTCGGGGAAATGGATATAGCTTGCACTACGTCAGTACCATGCATATTCGAGATTACGATTGATAACTTTGATCTTGTTGGTCTCCGCGATTATCTTGACATAGCCGAATGCTGTACACGACAAAATTGACACCATTTGTATAATGAATAAGGGGCACCATATGGGATTGCAGCTTTCTTGTACATGGTTAAAGTGATGGTTGGCTTGGGGTCACCACGTTGAAGGGATGATTGTTTGCGTCTTATATGAGAGAGGGGACCATGAATTGGATTTCGATGTTGGGATGACCGATACAGAGGATAGGGTATACATTTAGACATTGGCTAGCAATAGTCTCCTGGGATACTGTAAAGAAAATAAATCCGCGTTATCGCATATCGATCTCAATCATCCGCACCTTGTGGTGTGCTTTGCGATGGGAACTACTATGCATCTTACAAGATCTAATTTTGTTACGGTGCATCAGCAGGATAAGCACAAAGAAAGGAAGGATTATGCTATCGAATACAGCCTTTGTTCAAGACACAATGAATCAATCAGACCCTATCTCTTCCCCTGTTTTCCCTTTATCACAGCATCTACAAGTGCATAGTTGCTTATATATCCGACATCTGCCATACTGTACCATAAACCTTTCTATACATAGCACAATGCATCATGTTCTCACACACGACGAGTCCCAACCCAAGAGAAGGAAGATCTTACAGAATCTTAGACATGGTTCGCCAATGCAGAGTCGTATCCGATAAAGGATGTAGCTTTTTATGTAATCCAACATCATTCGCAAGATTAGATCGAGAGGTACAACAAAATGCTTCAAGGAGGATACATCGTTATGGGTAATGCTATCATTTGGGGGTGCATTGTGTAGAGGTGGATGAATGCATGTGAAGAGGCGAATTATATGCATGGCGTGTCAAAACATGGAGCTGGATGATGATAGTAACAGCCATAGAATAGGGTGTAATGCAAGGTAATTCGATGCACCAATCGTGCAGGATGAAGTATCAAGCAAGTTGACAATGAATGCCCTCTTTTTTCACGCGTTGTATATACTCAATTCCTTCCATTCCATGTACCAAACCAGAGCAATATCCATATTCATATCCATAACCATATACAAATCCACATCCACATCCGTATCCATACCCACATCCATGTCCATATACCAAACCATTATCCATATCCATATCCATATCCGTAAGAAGTCGCATGTATTGAAGCAAGTTGCTACATGTAGCTAAGGCTGCTTCTATATAATGGCTATCTGCTGCACACGTGAACAAGGTGGTGGGGCAAGTTGCTGCACGTAAAGAACGACGATCGAGACAATGGCGTAAATAGCAACTGCAGCAATGAATGCTGTTACGACTGGTTGTGGCAGAGGAGTGTGCAAGAGCGTGTGTTGTGTCAAGACTCGTGTGTTGTAGAAGAGTGGCAAGAAGGCTGTGTACACGCCATCGACTTGCCATTCAGTCAAAGACAATGGGATCAAGAGAGCTGTAGGATTGGCATGAAGTGTTGAAGCAGGACAGTCGTTCGCAGGTGGTAGTTGTATACTTGAATGGGGCAACAGTTGGGAATGGGAGGAAGAGGGAAGAGCTGAGAGTGGAAGAAGTGGAAAGTAAATCGATCGGACACCTCTTGTATAAATGCATGAACACTGTACATCAAACCTTGATATTGAGATTGCCCCTCTCGAACCTGAAACTTTCACACAAGGTACTCTGGGATATGCTGATTATGTTGATCTAAAAAAGACCTCGTGTTCATTTAAAAACATTGAATGGGAGGGTACAATGTGGAATTTACTATGGAGATCGGAGAGCATGTCAGCGCCGGATTCATGATTCATCGAAATAGTATGTATTACCTTGGGATTCTCCTTTTCGAACTTGAAACTTTGCCAGAAGGTTCGATGGGATATGCTGATCAACCTCATTCATTTAAAAACCATAAGCTTCATTGTGAAGATTCAAAATGCGGGGGTGTCCAAATGGTGGATGAATGGCAATAAAGAGTGAACGGCCCACCGCCCCGAAGTTGTCCACCTCCAACTTGAAAATTGGTCACAATGGTGCTCTCGAGCAAGCTGATCAGCTTTTTCTAATAAAAACTTCCCCCTTCATTTGAAAATTTGGAATGGGTGCGTGCAAAAGTTTGAAAGACGGAGACATTCGCAGGGTCTGCGATTCATTAATTTTCATGTTTGCTGTTCCAGCGTAGCTCAGTCAAATCGGCTCGGATCAAGAAACTTGAATGGTGGAAATGCTCGGCTGGAGCAGGAGAATCATTTCCATGCAGTGGATTTTGCAACAACGCTGATTGTGAGGAAATGGCTGATAGCGCGTAATATATGGACTATTGTGGATAGCCATAAAGTATAATCCATCAATCCTTCCAGTCATGCAAGATAGCTGTGTTACACAAACACGTCCCTCTCCATCTTTTGCTCTGTCAGGGTCCAGCGACTTGACATTGAACGAAGACCACTCTTCATATAGCATCATGCTTACAAACATAAAGGTGCCTGTATCTCCAAACTTTACAATGAAACGTGGGGTTTTTATTAGAGCAGTGTGCTCGGCTTGGCCAACTGCACCTTGGGTGCCAGTTTCAAGTTCATCGTGGCTAATCCCAGATTTCGCAATGTCGCCACCAGCCAAACTGGATCTGGGGGTCGACGACGACAAAAAAATATTTTTTGGGCTAGTTGCGACATTGAACGTGAAACTTTCACACAAGGTGCTGTTGGCCAAGCTGAGCCCATTGCTCTAATAAAAACCCCACGTTTCATTGTAAAGTTTGGAGATACAGACACCTTTATGTTTGTAAGCATGATGCTATATGAAGAGTGGTCTTCGTTCAATGTCAAGTCGCTGGACCCTGGCAGAGCAAAAGATGCAGAGGGACCTCTTTGTGTAACTCAGCTACTTTGCATGACTAGAAGGATGGAAGGATGTGGTACATATACACACAAAACATGTGCATGATATGCCGGTTGCAAATGGTACTCACCCACCACCCACCATAATCGTATTTTTTCTTCTTTTACATAGGATCTTGTGGATGATGGAGATGAGGTTGTTGATCGTTGGCATGCAATACAATAGCCTTGTTGGTGGTACGTCGTCGTCAACAACATCAAAGGCTGCTGGTGGTGGAGGTGGTAATAATGGCAGTACAAGACCCATGCTCAAGAAGCAAGCATCATTTTCTTCCCTTTCAGATACACCCACTCCCAAGCAAACGGCAACACGACTTTTAGGTTTAGCACTGGATGCGCAACATGAGGACAAGGTATCTTCTCCATCCATCTACTCGCTCTGATTTGCTCCCCCCTTCTCATATCTTTTTTTAAAAATCCTCCGTGTTAGATCAGCATCACAGTTGAACTAGCTCTTGTAAAACCAGATCAAGCGTTAAAGTCAATGGTACGTTTTCACTCAGATTTGGGGGGGGATGCAAGGGAAATGAAAAAGTGGATAGGGCGTGTGTGTGTGTGTTTTCATGTCACTCACGAGTTTTCCTACACAAGCACAGATCCAATTGTATGAACCTAGCATGTTGATTGTGGGATATCGAAACGTGCAAGGAAAGCAATGTTGCTAGGCAATGGTAGCACAACACAAGCGATCATGAACCAAAGTTTGAAACATACGACAACCAACACCACGGTTGTTTTTGTACAATGTC